>NW_010532093.1:11191-23324 GCF_000687285.1 Phaethon lepturus | reverse complement strand
GCCCTGCCCGGCCTGGCCTCGCCCCGCCATGTCGTTCGTGCCGCGCCGAGCTCGCTGGCCTCTCCTTCCCGCGCCCGTCCGACGGGTGGCTGGGCCGTGGGCCGGGTGCAGCCTCTCTTCTCCTCCCTTCCTCCCCGACGTCGGGCCTCCCGGGGCTGTCCTCTCCCGAGCCGCCTGAGGTCCCGTCTCCTCTCACCACCTCAAGTCCTTCCTGGGGTTTGCCGGGTCTCCCGTGCAGGAGCTAAGTAACGGGAAGCGGGAAGACTTTCCACCAGTGATGTGTCAGCAGCCTCAGGCTCAGCCACCTCACCTTTGGTCCCCCCAAGTTTGCAGGCCTGACTAGAGAAGAAGGCCAAGGAGCAGGTGAAAAGGTGAAGAAAGAGGAGGAAAGAAGAAAGTGGCAGCTGCGAAATGTCAGTGGTGTCACCCAGGATCTCTCATTTTCAGCAGAGACCAGGAAACAATGTTCTCTTCTGAGCTGCTTCATCAGAACTCTGATTAAATTGAAGCTATCACCTAAGTGAGGCATAATCTAGCGTGTCCCATCACACTGCTTCTCTTATTCATGAGAAGAGATTACTGCTGATTGCTTTAGTCGAGTCTTGTTACAGGTCCTCTGTGAGCTAGAAAGGCAGGTATCTCAGTAAATACAGAAAACTCATCCTGTGGCTTGGGTTTGCTGCTAACATACATTGCCTGTTTTTTCTGGGGTGGATAGACCAAACCTGCCTTTTTGTGCAGCGGCCTTGGATTCCTCTTGAAGCTGGGGTGGGCCCTAGCCTTGGCCAAACCAGCTCTCTTCTACCTCTGCTTGACCTCTTGAGTGGGAAGGCTATGCTGTGTCTAAAACAGCCTGCCAGAAACCGAGAGGCAATAAAGAGAACATTTATGGTCTCAGGCTGTGTTTTTAAAAATGAAGGATCCAACACAGATTGGGAAAATTGTCAGCGAGATTATGCATACTCAGTTAAATTGTATATATTCTGGCCTCAAGAATTCTGCTCTTCTGTGAATGTTCACCCAGACTGTGAAATTACATGTCTTTCACCCCAACTATCAGTGCCTCGTTTGAGAACAAACAAATCCTAAAGCTGCACATATGCATTTTAATGTCATTTGCAGTTTGTCTTAGCAAAATCACTTGGGGCACATTTCTTTTAGTACATACACAGTTTTTGGTTATGCAACAGGCTTGAAATTTAAGATTTATTATTCAAGGACTTCTTTTAAAAGTGTGCTTTGAACGGTCTCGATGAACCTGAGTCTTCTGACATTCAGTAATTTGCTTTGTGTTCAGCCCAGACTATCAGAGAAAACCAAACATATCACATCTGTTTCCACTGGAGACCTGTATCACATCAATAATGCAGTATCACCAGACTCTCCCTGAAAGGCTCCTGTGTTAGAGAAAGAGGAAGAACGAGAGTGATTTTTTAAAGGCCAAAGAGCTCTTTTCCCTATCTGAGTCATATTTTCTATTTCTGTCAAGCTAAACCATTCTATTTAGCTATCTTTTTATACAACAGCCTTTCCATATTTTCATTGCTAAAGTTTTGAGTGATTAGGTTATCATCACATTCACAGTTTTCAAATTAGTCTTAGCAAAATGTGTTGTAGGTGAGGCCAAATCCTGGAAAATAAGAAATATGTTCTTGGATGAAAAGCTGCTGAAGGTGTTGTTCCGCAGTAGCTAGCGATGCAATCTTAATTTGCTCTACATGGTAAGGACCAGTCGTACAATGGCAGGCTGAATCCCTCAGAGCAAGTTACCTTGCTGAGTTGCATATCCCTACCTATCCTACAGATTCTTCTCGTTGTTTAACAAATGCACCGGGGGCTTTAATGAAATGTTTATTTCATTTTTAGTTGATACAGATTTTTGTGTTCCCAGGAGTGGAATGGTTGCAAAAGGCAGCTTTCCTACTGGTCTGGTTTACTGGTTGCCAGAGTTAATTGGTAACTCTATGTGTTTGCCTTGACTACCGACCACTGCTGGCAGGCTCAGCTCCTGACTTACTTGTGTAACTTTCTGCATGACGCCGTGCATTTATCATTGAACTGTGGTGAACCTAAATAATTATTAGGAATTGCAAAGAGGTTATTGGACCTGGGTTTTCTTTCTCCTTTCTCCGTTCTCCGTTCTCCTTTCTCCTTTCTCCTTTCTCCTTTCCTGTCCCCTTTTCTTTTTTCCCTTTCTCTCCTCTCCTCTCCTCTCCTCTCCTCTCCTCTCCTCTCCTCTCCTCTCCTCTCCTCCTCCCCATTTATCTATATAAAAATCACTAAATTTTAAGTATATACTTGCTTTTGTTAGGTTGTTTGGGCATAAGGTGGTAACCTTCATGTGGCCCTTCTTGGGACATGCTTCGGCACAACAATGCCATCAATTTTAGTATATCCACTTGAATAGGTTCCATCCCAGGCTGGCTGGGTATGTCAGCTCTAATCCAGGAGGTGTGTAGCCAAGTTAATATTTCTCAGTCCTCAGCAGGCCCAAGGTCCAAAAACAATTCAAAGAACAACCTAAGTACTTGGTGTACCTCTCTGAAATACTGTAGCATCTATGAGTTCCAGCCATGGACCTGCAGTTCCCAGTGTAGAGACCCTACAAACAAAACCAGAGAGAAGGCCCTTACTCGATATACTTGCAGCCCGAGCACAAGATTAAAAGGATAAATATGAAATTGTTGGAGGAGTAGTATTAAAAGCATAAGGGAGAGACATTTTGCACAGGCTTCATGTTTCCCCCAGTGATTTATCTTTACAATTTCTCAGACATAGAACAAGAGAAGTATCGAAGGGTCATTGCCATCCCAACCTATACCCTGCTAGCAGAGTGGCTGCCAGTCATAGCAGTGGCTCTAGACTGAAAGCCCATTTTAATTGTAGCTTATTTAGCTAATTTTAATAATCTAATTTGTTACATTAATTAAAAAAAAAGCCAATGTACATTTTGTACATGTGCTTCACAGTACATTGTGCTACATGCCAAGGTTTCCTGAGTCTATATTTCTGGAAGTCATAGCTTCATCTTATTCAGTAGCTAGTGAAGTTGTGAGAGCATCACTCCCAGTCTGGCCACTGGTCTCAGAGTAAGTGGGCGTTTTTTGTCTTATCTTAGCCCCACATACTTTGTTTGTTTGTTTGTTTGTTTGTTTCCCATGGCAGTGGAGATTCTGACATGATTAATGTTGGAGACTCTGGTATGATTAATGATGATTTGATAACCAATGCAGAAGAAAGGAGCAGCACTGTGAATGAACTATGAGAAATCTTCCTCACTGAGAAAACACAAGTTTGAAATCCTTACAGGCCTACATCAAATGCAGTGAATCCACGTTGTGTATTAGATTCTTCCAGTTTATTTGATACATGGTACAATCAGAGGAAACTTTTCATTGTGTAGCAAGCCCAAGTCTAGATAATTCACTGAGAGTGAATGGGAATTTGCATGACTGCTCTTCTTTCAAAATTAATTATAAGAGAGATACACATTGCCAGGGTAAAGGAAATACACAACCATGAAAACTGGTGATTCAAAGGTAAAGGGAATTAATACTTTAAGATGAACTAACTTTGTCACCAAAAAAAAAAGAAAAAAACTAGTAGTTTATCTCACTTCAGCTCTTACTGACATTCTCTGTGAGTAGATTTTTCTTTTCAAGGCATTAATGACACTAGCCACTTTATAAATATATATATATTTAATTGGCATCTTGTAAAAGGCTTGAAACTAGAGGAGACTGAATGTGAAATGCTCCTGGGTCAGCTGTGACATATTGCAGGAGGTCTGTGATGGTCGCACCCTCAGGTTATGAACTGTGCTCAGGGGCAGATGTCACTCAGTTGCTTTTAAATGCTCTGGGCATGACTTCTCAGCTGTCTTAAAAAGAAGTAGGAGCCATTCAGCCATGTTATTTGCATTCACTTTTGATTTGTTGATACAAGACAACTTCAAATAATTGCAAAAAAACGTGTCTGTTATTTGTGGACAAAAAACCATATAAAAGCTAATCAAGAACACTTCCCAAACTATTTGCCTGGAAGGTAAGACTAGTGTAGCATTTCCCCCAAATCATTGCAATTATTTTTTTTTTTTAAATGTTGTTCCCCCTCTGCTTACCTTGTTGCTCTACAATGTAAGCTCTTTGAGATGGTGGCCATCCCAAATCAACCTGACCCTAGCTGCAACGAGGTACCTGTGTACAACTGTTTCATGATTAGAACCTTCTTCATTTTTGTTGCCTGTCTGAAGGTCTACAGCAAATTATGTGAATGTGTATTTTATAAGACAAGTTCATAAAATACCTTATTTTATCTTCAAGCCTTACAAATAGTATTTTGAGGCAGTGGGACAGCACTTGTCTATGAGAAATAATGACAAAGTATATTAGACAGAGGGTTGGATAATGTTTTTGTTGTAAGTGATATTAAAAGTACATTGCTTGCATGTCAAAGTACTTGTTGTAGGAGGGGAACATTAGAATGCACCAATAACATATGGCTCCCACTGTCTTTATTATTTTTTTTCTAGGACAGTAGGTGCTAGTGAGATTTTTAGCCTTGGTAATTTAAAATTGTGGATGTTTGAAAATAAGCTTGATACTAGCATTTTTGCAACTCCGTGGAAGGGTTTTTCAACAAGGAGAGAGATTTTCATACCTTTTATCCGCATTGCTCGTTGCAAGTCCCGATGTCAGCTCAACTGTTTCCATCCCGAAAACAGCTCAGCTGAGAAGTGATCAGGAAAGAATGGCGGGCAGTTCGTCTCTTCCACATGGCGATAGGATGTCCATGAAGTTGAATTAGTCCACCCAGACCACGATCAGGGTTAATCAACCACAAGGAGAAACTGTCACACAGAGCTTGACTAGTTAGCAAATATTCTACAATTTTAATGATATCAATTAAGTACTGGATATCAATTAAGTACACAATCAAAACCCCCCTGGTTTCTTGGGGATGCACCTGCTGCTTCCTGGCACACCCTCAGGCTGATGGGGAGCAGGGATGTCTTTTCCTTATACAAAATACACAATGCTTGCATTAGTTGGGGAAATTTCTGACTGGTCTGGTGAGACACTGGAACAATGCAATCAAGCATAATCACACTTATAATTAATAATAAGATGATTTGCAGCAATCTGCATGAAAGCACAGTCTATCAGTCAGGAGAATAAAACAATGATTGCATCCTTCCTTTTTAAGAGAAGGGTTTTCTCAGACCAGCACTCACTGCTTACTTACATGCTCGTGCAGTTTGATAGGTGTCTTTGCCCTACATTGTAAAAGGATTAACTTAGCATTTAATAAATGGAAACTATTACAGTATCTTTTTTATATGCTGTCAAAAGAGATTAACCCAAATTTTTGACCTTTTTTTTTTTGTAATTTCCCTTCCTCCATGACCTGCAATCACAGTTTTTTACTTTACACTAGACATCTAATCATTGCTATGGAAAGTCAAGTTAACGTAGAGTACTCATCCAATAGAAATAGTTTTTACCGACTATTAACACAATTTGTCATAACCCTGATGAATCGTGAAGGTCCTTAAAGCTCCATGCTTCATTGCTATCAGTTTCAGAGTGCTACAAGATCTGCTCAAAACTGAAGGTCAAATTTGCCCAAGATTTAATGGTATATCTTGGCAACATAAAGGAACAAAAAAAACATGTTAAGACTTTGATAGAGGAACCATTGGGTTGCCAGAAAAAGAGAATCATCTCGTTTTTGCCAGCTCTTCCACAGCAAGTCGAGGGAGGTGATTCTGCCCCTCTGCTTCGCTCTGGTGAGACCCCACCTGGAGTCCTGCGCCCAGCTCTGGAGCCCTCAGCACAGGAAAAACATGGACCTGTCCATGGACCAGGTCCAGAGGAGGGACACAGAAATGATCAGGGAGATGGAACACCTCTGCTCTGAAGAATGTCTGAGAGAGTTGGGGTTGTTCAGCCTGGAGAAGAGAAGGCTCCAGGGAGACTTTATTGAAGCTTTCCAGTACTTAAAAGGAGGCTTATAAGAAAGGTGGGGACAGACATTTTAGCAGGGCCTGTTGCAATAGGACAAGAGGTAATGGTTTTAAACTAAAAGAGGGCAGATTTAGACTAGATGTAAGGAAGAAATTTTTGACAATGAGGGTGGTGAAGCCCTGGCACAGATTGTCCAGAGAGGTGGTAGATGCCCCATCCCTGGAAACCTTCAAGGTCAGATTGGACTGGACTCTGAGCAGCCTGGTCTAGTTGAAGATGTGCCTGCTCCTTGCATGACTAGTTGACCTTTAAAGGTCCCTTCCAACCCAAACTATTCTATGATTCTATAATTCTCTGTAGAGAAGCGACGTTGGGATAAAGTCAAGAGCATATCTTAAATGTGCTAGGTACTGTTACTAACCAGCATTGGTGTGAACAGCCTGTGGATATCTTGCCTGTGAGAGGAGTTAAACCCTTCCCAGGCTTAGGGTAGCACAAAAGTGAACTGTAGAGTTCTTTGAGCTCCGCCATGCTTTGGACCCAAATGCTAGGGTCAGTGTGCTGACATATTTTATTTTCAGTCACGCTTAAGTTGTGTTTTGAATTATTCTAATTGACAAAGGTCGCAAAGGATATTATCATAATTGTTAAAACAGTGAACTTCTTTGCCCTAAAGTTGTAGAATGGTGTTTTGACAGTGATCAGTAGCTGCTAAGTCCTAAAAGTAGACAGAAAAAATAAAAATCCTATTCAGAATTAGAACTTGAATTCTGTAGTTAAATGACACTTAGGTACTCAGATCATAGGCCCTTGTTTATTATCTATAACACTTTACATGGAGGACCTGATCATTATTCTTTTGATATTCATAACACATATTGTACCTCTGCTTTGATTTTGAATGTTATTGTTGCAACATTCAATTATGTTAGTCAAACGCCTGGTAATACAGTAATTGTTCTCAATCAGTTTTGTAACTTTAAAGGTATCGAATTATAAAATTCAAATAAAGTACAACTTGCTAAATTGCTTTTCTGCATTGATACAGGCAAGCTGAATTTACTGAATGAAGTAGATCTACAGGAAACATCCTGTTTTTTCCAAAGCCGGGGAATATTCACAGCCAGAAAGTCAGTAGGAATATTCTTTTCTTTACTATAGGAAACTTTACCATGAAAGAGTGAAACAGAATAAATGAAAAAGAATGAACAATGTCGTTTCTGCTTGCTGTTCCTTTTGCTTTCATTACCAAATAACTCTTTTTCTTTAAATTTAAAGAGAAAAAATAAGGGAACCTTTTAATTGTGCAGGCTGTAAGGATGCCGCTTGCTCTGATCTTTTCAATGCTCCCACTGGGGTAGGTTATGACCTAGTTAATCTATATATCTGAACAAAAGTCAATTAACTTGCTATAGAGTTTCACCAGAGACACCAAAAGGAAAATTTGGCCTGCAGGTGCTGTGGGATTATGTATGTGAGTAAAGCAACCAGGCTTTGTCCCCAAATGTCAGGCACTAGCTCTACTGTTCACGCAGCAAGGTAAGAGCTTTGGGAGCCTCTACAGGCTTGGGTGTTCCTGAAAAACACAGATATTACAGGCGGGAGGAAAATGCATGCCTCGTCTTGTGATGCAGAACACAGCTGATGCAGAAAACAGCTGATTTTCAGTCTGTGTTTATATCTTTAGTTATTTTTAGAAAGTTATTTTGCTGAGTTTTGTTTATAGATATTAATGGTGCAGAGAAGCTAATTGTGCCCTAAAGGACTCAAAAAGACAGAACATGGAATAATTTTTTGTTTTCCTGAAATTTAATTGTGAGTAGATTGAACAGAAGGATGGGAAGGGCCTTTTCATGCTCTTTTTTCTCTTTGCTTGTTCGAATATTTTGGGTGTGAAATGAAGCTTGTCACGTATGTTGGTTAAAAAGTCTCAACTCCTCCATTTATCATGCATTCTTTTTTCAGTGAATGCTTATTACTCACGCATAGCCAGGAGTATGAGGATCAAAGATGCATTAAGAACTGTTTATTTAACTTTAAAATAACCAATCAGAGCTTAAGAAAATATTAAACAGATATTTCCAAGTAATACCTGCAGCTATAAATCAGGCCATGGCTAAACAAGTAACTGTCTCTATCACAGCTTCTGATGAGGACTCAACCACATCAGAGCACTTACACTCTTGGTTACTTTTGCTGTTCCTAGGTGTCCTCACCACAAAAGGTTGTGTCAGTTCCTGTCTAAAATATAACATATGGCATCACAAGTGGGTGGAATTTATCTCACCTAACTTTGGAAGGCTATAACATGCCTACATCACTTCTAGAGCGTGACAGATCTGGTCTTCTGTAGGAGAAACAGTTTGAGAGGAGAGGTTTTCTGCAGTTACCTGTTTCCTCCTATTGATTATAGCAGAGCTCTGAACTTTAGATTTCCATGTTGCAGATTTTCACATTGCAGACTTTTCCACTTGCTTACCTGTAGTATTTACATGACTCCCTCTGGAGCATTTTTGCATAGCATCATGAGCCTTCAGCAAAGTAACTAGATTTCAGGGTCAGGTTCCCCAGATTTCTATTCTGAATCTCATAATGCTTTCTACATCACGATATCTAGCTATGTACATGCTTCAGAGTCTTCACACGTCTCTCTTTACATATGGATCCTTGAGGGAATTCTGCATCTGTCTTGTAGATTGGCTATCTTTTCCCTCTGTATTCTGAAATTTAAATTATTCCTGATTAGAAATTCAACTGATGAGTGTACTGAAGTGTAGACAAAAATTTTTGAGGGAGATAAATGGATAGGACAAACACTGCAGAAGAATGGCAGGCTGGTGCATTTGACTGAGCAACATTTTTGAGGACAGCAAATAACTCCCGAGTGGCAGGATCTCATTGCAGTGGTGACTTGAACAATAAGAAATGGTTGCAGAACATTTCGGTGTGGAAAGACATGTTCTTGAAGTTGTATGATGAGCTTGCTCCAGCCCTTCAGTACAGATACCAGAATGAGAGGTGCTTTGGTAATAAGGAAAAGTGCTTTGAAAGCCTGCTACCCTAATCTGCTGTCACTCAGTAGGCAGTATGCCTGAGGCTGGGAAAACCATGGAGGAGTTGTAGATAACCACATGTGTAAGACCACTAAGCATATTCTTATTTACAAGGCTGTGATCCTGGAATATTTTCGTAGAGGAATTTGAAGCGGTGATTATTCTGAAATGAGGTAGGGGCAATACCAAATATTAGGTGTGACCTATGGACACCTACTCCAGTTCTAGCATTTCTCACCTTGTCCCATTTATTTATCCACTCAGAGCCCTCATTCCATCATGAGGCACATGCTGCTGAGTCACCAGACTTAGCTTGCTAACTATAAGACTGGAAGAATAAGGAGCATAAGGTCCATTTTAACAATAAAGGTGCAGGCAGTGTTATTGTTTCCTGATTGGCATAATCAACATACTGGGGACTCAAATGTTGACTGAGATTCTGAAATATTTATAGTATTCTGGCTAACAGGGGAGGCAAAAAGGGAAAAAAAGTATTCTGAAAGATCAGGTGTGACCAGCTGAAGAGGGTATTACAGGACTTAG
Source organism: Phaethon lepturus (assembly GCF_000687285.1). Classification (NCBI taxonomy): domain Eukaryota; kingdom Metazoa; phylum Chordata; class Aves; order Phaethontiformes; family Phaethontidae; genus Phaethon; species Phaethon lepturus. The sequence continues at coordinate 13,762 of NW_010532093.1, read as the reverse complement.
CAGGAAGGAGATAAGCCACGCTCCCCTCATCTGAAAGGCAGCATAACACACTGACCATGAACTTCATGTAATGAATCTAAACCCAAAGACTGCTGAATGTGAGCTTAAATCTTAACTGTCTTACCTTTACGTCTTGGTATTTGCATGAGTCTATGTATGGCCTTTCTCGGCTGATGTAGACAACATCAGCTTTATTTAACTGCATCGTGAAAGAGAAAGAATCTGTTACTTTGCCTAAAAGAGAACTCATTACTTGGGACTTCACAGTGACAGGGTCTCCAACTAAGAACCATTACCTGTCTCCCAAAGTCAGTCTGGTTCCCGAGGCTCCCAGGACTGCACCTTCCCTAGAGGTACCCCATAGCACAGAGGGCCATGCTGGTTTGCAGCAAGTACAAGTATTTTATCTCTGTGTATACCAAGAAACCATGTTCTTCCTCATTGTGGATATAGAGATAAAACCCTGACTCCCTTTCTGGTCCCTCTGTGGCTGATGTTTCTATGTCTCAAATATCACATAGTGGAGAGGTTGTTTTTCTTCCATTTCCAGTTTTTAAAGAGTTTCTCAGTACTAATGGTGGGAAAACCCTTGCTAAGAATATCAGACATGACATATGGGATCAAGTAGAAAACTGATCCACTGAGTTCAATATTGTCTCTCATAATAGCCTGAAGAAACCTCAGAGTAAAACTGTGCTGTCTTGTTTTCCCTTCTCCTCCAAATATTAAAAAGGTATAGAATCAACAATTTGAAAACAAGTTGATTAACAAATGTCTCAAAAAAGGTGAATTACTTGTTTGTTAGAGTACTAATATTCTTAAATTTTGCAATAAAAGATCATTTTGAAATTGTCAAAAGGACATACTTGCCTAAACTGCTTAAATATTTTTTTTTAACCAATTATTGCCTAATAGTTTTGATTTTTGATAATTTTTTGCTTTCACTGAATAACTATACTTCCTCCATCCTCAAAATGCTTATGCAGCTGATCAGGACCCAGACTTACCTCGTCTCGCACTCAGGCCTGTGAATGACTAAGGCAAAGATGCAGAGGAATTGTCTAAGGAAACTGAAGGGTTGTGAAAGGGACCGATACTCTAATCAGAAGTCTAGGTGGAGTCCCCATTTAATTGAAATTTAGAATAGTGGAGCAAGGCTGATTTGGATAGGTTTTACTTATGGATTTTGGAAACAGGAATATACTAGTTCATTAAACATAGCTATGTTGCAAGCAAATTAAGCTGATTTGGGTTTGATAGGAGCAAAGAAAAATGTCTTTCTTGTATGTTCTTTGAGACAAAAGGGATGCAAAAATATTATCTGAGCCAGGAAAACACATCAGAGAGTATTAAACTTTGTGATGACAAGATATGGTGATGGATTTCTATCCTCCAGAGCTTTGTGCAGATATTTTATAGTTAGTGATAAAATAAATGGGATGCTTGGCATTTACAGAAAAGTGATCTGGGAACTAGTGGAATAGATAAGAAATTTCTTCTACCAACTTTTCACTAATTGATGTGAAAAATCGGGGGATGGATTTTGTTCCTAGTCATACCTGTGTAAATCTTCAGTAATACTGGTCTCAATGAATAATGAAATTGGTGTAACAGAAGGTGGCCTTTGCATTTCAGGTAAGTGAATCTCAAAATCTGTATGCTATTAGTTTTACTCCTTGTAACACCTGCTTTTGTAATTTATTTTACCTAAAGGACATCTTAAAATGTTGTATGTCAATCTACACACCACTCTAAACTCACACCTGGGATGAATGAAATTTAAATATGAAAAAAAATGAACTGAGGTTATTCTAAGTGGACTATTGCCACATTTGTGAATAACAGATAAAATGAACCTCTCTGTGGGCTATAATCACCCAAGAGAGTAGAAACTTTAAGACCAAATTTGTAGAGGCTCCAGCTGAAATCTGACTAATCCAGCTCCCATCTAACCAGCCCTGTGGATTGTGTAAAGCCTTTCCCTGCCTTGACATTGGCAGGTCACATCCATCTGCAGTAAGCCCAGGGCAATCCATGCTGTTATAAGACCCACAGTATTGCATGATCCTGGTATGCTACAGTCATCCTAAACTTTGTGCCACTGTAGTGTGGAGGTCAAGTTCATGTTAACATGGGCAGTGCTGCTGTGTTGAAGTGTTGTCAGTGAAGTTGCAGAGGATTTGTGACATGGGAAGTGACCAATTTCTAGCTTGTTCATCCACAGCCAACCCACTCATTTCAGAGCATCAGCCATGAAGAATTTCATATACGGATATAAAGAGGATATCACAGAACTGGCAATTTCTGATTCCACTCTCACACTTTTCTAGAGCTGTTGCTGTTATCTCCCACTCAGAGACAAATGTCCAACACTTCATATGTATTTGACATGAAAAGAACTGCAGACGTGAAGCAGAAAACCTGGCTGGGCTTGCAACCTAATTTGTAGCAATTTGTCAACCACACAAACTACAAAAAAACCCCAAAATAACAGAGATACAAAGCCAATAGAAAGCTGCTGTAAAGAGGTTCTACAACACTTTGTGAGACATAGCTGGGATTTGTCTTTCC
>NW_010532093.1:0-11160 GCF_000687285.1 Phaethon lepturus | reverse complement strand
CTTTCCCTAGTAAACCAACTAGGGAAATGTAGAGGTAAGGGAAGATTTTGTTTAATCTTTCATGAGAAGTATCAAAATACTTTCTTAAAACGCTGTCTTGACAAACAGAGAGCATATCCATAATTTTTCCAATACTTTTCTCTAAGTGCTTAAGCAAGATATAATACCACTGTACATTTTGTCATTATATAATTTGGCTTCATAGAATGATATAGAATGGTTTGTGTTGTAAGGGGCCTTTAAAGATCAGCTGGTCCAACCCCCAATGCTTCCTTAAAGCATGGGTTTACAAACTGCTTGGCAGGCCCATTGTCTACTGTTAGACAAAGACAAAGACTGAGATTTAAAAATGGACTGAACTGATCAGTTTGGAAAGCTGCTAAAGCTACCATTGGGCAAATGCTCACATATTTTTAAAGCAAAATTTGTTTCTGCAAAGCAGTTACCAGTTTAGATAGCCTCTATTGAAGAGAATGTAACTGTTCCCTACATTGCTTTCAAACATGAGAAAAAGTCAAGCTTATTTTGAATCTAGTAACCAAAACAGTTGTTTGCAGCCTCCAACTTAAACATAAATATCCATAACCGTTTAAACCAAGGGTATTTTTCAGTGTTTTTATGCATATTTGTTTGTGTGGGACAAGCAGAAGAGAGAGAAGGTGCTACAGAGAAGAAAATAAACAACGAAAGCCAAGGAACACAGCCTGAATACACATTGAGAATGTGACCCTGAGATGAATGCAAGCCTACAGCAAAGCCTTAGGATTAATGTCAGCTGGAAGATGGTCTGGAAATAAGGCCAGAGTGCTAGTTTCCTTCTTTCAAATATCTGTTTCATGGTTTCCAATATAATAGCTTGGGGTCAGAGAAGGATGTATTTACTTATTCAAATAGAGGACTTTTTGTTATGAGGAAAGGAAAACCTAAGAAGTGATACAAAGCCTTTAAGCAAAGGTAGTACCCTCCTGAAGATGCTGTAATAATGTGAGGTTTTGTTATTGAATTTGGACCATCTACAATTAGGAGTTTGATATTTACCTTATATATTTTCTGTAGTTTGTTTGTATCAACAGAACTGTGCAAAATTCGTTCATCTTCAGAAGGTGACTGGAAGGTGATTACTGCCCCAGTTCTGAAATTATCCTTCCAACTTTTGCCTTGCTGTGGCTATTTGCTTGAATAGACATGCTCTAAACACAACAGAGAAATTAATACATTATATTATTGCAAAAATTTGCTGCACCCATTTCTTAAAAGCATGGATGAGTCAAAATTAGGTAGCTTGCAACAGAGCTAAATATCATGTAATTTTTCAAAAACAATGCATGGCATAATCGTTCAAGGTCAGAGCTTGAATTAAAGGTTGACTCCCAAAGCAAGATTTTTTAAATCCTAACAACTCTTATTGACACTGATATTTTAATAAGACAGAATCTTACTTGTGGAAACTAATAAACATGTGGGCAACAACGACCCTGCTGTCAACATATCAGATATGACACCAGTTGATGTATGTGGGGGATACTGGTGAAAGGACAATATGCCAGTCTGAAAATCTATTTGCCTTTCAATCTATTTGTATTATTCTGTTTGGCTGCTGTCTTGAGTGATGACAAATGTATTCTTTTAGCGGTTGAATAAGTATTCTATGGGACTATTCCTTTATAACAAATTATGACTCAAATTTTGTGCTTGGGTGGAAATGAGTAGTTAATCATGGTGGTCATTTGTCACAGTCTCTGTAACTCTGGAGAAACAAATCTCCATATTCAAAGATGCATGGAAACTGCTCATACATGTTAGCTGTTTCCACTTATATTTTTTGACGATGCCATTCTTTTTCTCTTCTTTTGTATGGTAAAGAGCACTGGGAATCCCATGGCTGTGGGGTGAGGTGACTCTCTGTGCTTTCAGTACTTACTGTAATAAAGAAAAAAACCCACCTGATTTTTTGTCTCCATGGTGTTACAAAGTGCTTGTGGTGCAAAAGAGCCATGGAAGCGGGCACTTGCAGTTAAAAGAACAGTTCTTTAAACATGTGAGGTTTGATTTACTATAAATAATTGTTCCAACATTAAGCTCTCTTTGAAGATCTGAATCAAAAGCTATTCCCAATTTGGAAAATATTTTCAGGAGCTTTTCATTTTCAGCCAGCAAGGAATTGAAAACAAGGAGGCAAAAGAGGTTAGGATCATACAAGAAATCTTGACAATAACATTCTTTTGTCATCCTGCACAAATGCTTTTCAAAAGCACAAGGGGAAATCTGCAGTTTAGAGAATAAGGACTTAACTGGGATTCAGCTAAAAGGAAATGGAAACAACTGTATTTGATTCTGCTTTCACATACTTTAGTTGCACTCATAACTGCACTGTATTGAATATAAATTTACCTGGGTGTGAATGACAGAAGGCTTAGACCCAAAGCTTGGATGTTTTGGAAACCAGCAGCAGACTAAGTTGATATAAAAACCAGATGCTGAAACATTGGGAGTTTAGAGACTATTTTGTTTGAATGGACTTCTTCATTGTCAAAAGCAAGAGTCCTTGAAGGCTGTTCTTCACTTGTTCTCTTACTTTAGGCTCAGTTTTGTCACACTGAATAATACCTGAATTTGTGAGTAATGCACTCTCTTGAGCAGAGCTCCTTGCCTGCACTTAACGCGGGCCCTGCTTCGCGTGAGGCTGGGCCAGGTGTGCTCCAGAGGTCCCTTACAGCTTCAGTTATGCCATAATCCTGTGGGTTTTGGCCACTGCTTTACACGAGGAAAATGGCAGAGTTTGATGTCAATTCTGATGTAATCGGTAGAATTATTTTTACTACATGAGGGAAGGAACAAACTTGTGCTTCTTTTTCTTTCTTATGATTAATATGAATTGGGACATGGCAGGTTTTGTATGTCTTTTGCACTTTTTGGCTGCTGTATTTTAAAACTTTTGAATTTTCATTTGATTAGCAGTGATATTATTACTGTCAGCCCATATGTAACCATACCTAAATTATTATTTTTACTGCTTTGGTACTAAATTTGGCCTAACCCATTTCAGTCATTTTTAGAGGCAGCTTTGCATTTGAGCTCAGTATGTGAGTGCCAAGTTTCAGCCTACGATGACTGAAAACAGCTGAATAGTGAAATAGTGAGTGACACTGTTTATAAAGGAAACAGCTCCTGACCCTTGATGACAGTTCTGTGAATATGATGATACAATCATTTGAGGATATTCAATCTTGGTCACAGTTATTACTATGTAGGTTCCTAATTTATTGCCTTCCTCCATCATCAGAACATGTTCTGCAACTCTCATTTTTATGTTGCTGAATTTTACTTCTGTCTATTTCCTCTGCGTGATATCTTGTGAAGGGCCACAATATTTATAATATACTTGCACTTATTTTCATAGGGCTTACACTCTGCCTTTGGGCATAGTCTTCAGACAGCGATGCTGCAATATGTTGTGCCATAGCAAGGATAGCCCCAGGAAATAATGTGCTTCAGACATCCCAATGAAGCACATTTTTCCCTGTTTTTCCTTTTATCTGACTAGTAAGTCGCTGTTAGCATATGTAGCAATGAGTTTGGCTATAGGTCCTTAAATCAACTCACCTGGGTTATCAGTGCATGTATGTGCATGTATATACATAGTGAGTGTGTGTGGGCCAAGCACCAGTGCTTTACAATGGGTGCATTATTAGGGTTTTGCCTCCCTCCTTTTGTTTTTTTCATTTCTTAATCTCTCTCTTGTTCAACATGTTCTCATTCACTCCTGTGGAAGGGAGTCTTGAACTCTGGAGAAGGCAGGCTTGAGTTTGTGTTCACAGTCCCCACGTCCCCCTTTGGGTGTTTGTCTCACACCAGGGCTCTAATTTACAGGGAGCAATCCACAATTTTGTCTCACGAAGTCTGATGACAAGCTCTAATCCTGGCATATTTAGTCCAAAGGGCAAAATGTAAATGTCACCAATGTGTTTCATGAATTCTGTAGTCTGTAATTTTTACTGAAGCACATCAATAAGATAAATTTTTGTATTTGGAGCATTTCCACCCTCTACTTAAAAAAAACAAAAAAAAAAAAAGAAAAAACCCAAGTATTTTGGGGGATATCTTTATTATTTCTCTAAACTGGATGCTGAATTTTAAACCTAGATGCTCACTTACCCGTTCATATGTGCATGGCTGAAAAATTTTAAAACATATATTGAAAGACTACGCATGAAATATGCATCCATTCATCCATAATTCTGCATGTGTAGCATTTACTCCTGTTTGTCTGTGGCAGGGAGTAAGAAGCTAGAAAAGGAAGGGCCTCTGTTCTCTCTACGGTGTTGAGTGTAGATCTAGTACTCACTATATTAAAAAAAAAAGAAAGAAGAAAAGTATATGTATGAGGAAACAAGTATAGATATTATTTTGGAGTATCTTTGTATGTATGATCTTTGTTAATGGATGTTTTTTGTGTCTAAATTGACAGTTTTTAATGTCGTCTTCTGATTTACTGAGGTCATACCAATTTCCTAACAAAGAAGTCTTGACCTGTCAGTTATTGACTTCTGTAGTTGAATGGGATGGGACAGTCTTAAGAGTACTTGACCAATTGGTTCTGCTGTAACTTTTACAAAGCCTTTGGTTTAGCCTTGTTAGACATTTTGTGCCTCAGATTTTATACACTGTTTGAAGTGTCTCTTTATACATTATTCATGTTCCCATCAGCACAATATTGAAATCTGGCATCTTTCCAAGGATTGGTAAGATTCAGTTCCAAAATGAGACTGAAAAGGAAAGGGGGAGAAAAAGATCATATTTCTAATTTTCTGCTCAAATTTATCTGACCGTTGACCTACTTTATTTTCTTAAATAGCATGAGAGGTAAAAGTGGATTGATTAAATAATTTCTACAGACATCTGAGTGCAAGTAAAATTTAAATGGAGGGAATAGAGTCTTAAAGAGACTGGGACAAACTCATCATTGGGATTATGCCAACCAGGCATAGTGTAGACTTTACTGGAGTTTTCTTATGGCACAAATTGAACAGGTAAATTTGTGTTAGTAAAAAGCTGCTATGGTCTTTCAAACATTGAGGTGTGGACAGTGCTCAAGGAGCAGATGAAATTTGAGAAGGTGATATTTTGGCAGTGGCACAGGCCTTGTAAGTGCAGCCATAGCAGGCTCCTTTCAGGAATTTCTGCATTTTGCCCTGGATGGGGTAAATTATGATGTTAATGGGAAGATAATCCTTATCTTCAAGGATAAACCATGAAGGAATGGTAATACCAATGTCTTCCCTCCATGAGGATAACGTTCCTATGGCTCAGACTTTGTCTCCTTTACCAGTAAAGAATACCTTCTGCAGCTTTGGCAGATACGATGCCACAGAGCACAGTGTTCTTCTAGGTTACGCTAACTCTAAAACGAATGCCTTTCCATTGATTTGACAATATTCATCAAAAAGTCAGTGGAAGGTAACTGTTCTTGTTAAAGTAGGTGCGAAGTACCTTCACGCTGTTGTCCTGATCTGTTTGGATTACCTGCTATGGAGAAGAAACCTGTGCCTTTCATGATGTTTAGCAAAACAACATGAAATACTTGTCTGGACATCAGCGGAGTGAGAAGCCAGTTAACTGCGCGCTCAAACCAAGAACTATATGGGCAAAAGCAAAAATTATCAGCCATGCTGATGACAGCTCTGTTTGCTTTCTAAATCTTCCTCTTGCTCAGTGAGACAGCCAGGCCACAACTGCTCAGAGCAATGAAGGGAAGCATGATCAGTGTTCACCTCCATCTGAAGGTGGTAAGACTGTCCAGGAAGTGCCAAAACTAATGATACTGAGCAACAGTGAACTGGGTATTATTTTTTCCTGTTGTTTAGCAGGATTTTCTGAAGTTTGAGATATAGGTATGGGTTATAATTACATTGGGATAAAAACATTAACTGTCACACCTTGGAATTCAAGACAAACTGGGAAATACATTGTGGAATGAATATTTTTTTCTTTACATTTCACATTATTAAAGTAATAGCTGTTCCTCGGAAGTGCCTGCGATTAGCTGATCTCAGAGATGGGCTGCTCAATAGGATATCCAGCTGACCTAGTACTGCCTTCCAATGCATATTTCTCCTGTTTGTCCACTAGCAGCAAGCATCTGCAGAGAAAAATCATCATCAGATATCATCAGAACTGGTGACTGTGACATTTATGTTGATAAACTAGAATAAATCACATTTTGCTTAGTCAGAACTACCACTGAAATGGATTGCAGAAAGAGCCAACACAATTATAAATTGTTTTTTCTCAGCAATGTTGACTTGGGATCAGAAGGTATAACTATTCTTGCTTGCTTCCAAGAGTAGGAAATTCTTGGCATTTAAATTTTCAGGCACCTTCTCCTCTATCAGAGAGACTGTGTAGAACACACAGGATAAAACTCTATGTCTCATCCTCATTAGGGCTTACTTTCTCCCTTGCACTGAGAGCTGACCAAGAGAAGAGCAGCGTGACTTAAATTCAAGTTCCTTTCTGTGACCAGGCATGCATTCTGGAGCAACACCTTAGGCACTTAGACAGATGAATAACTCTAAATACTCCTCATGATCATTCTTTCATTCACCACCAAACTTATGCATAAGTGCCATGCAGAGCAAGGCCTTCTGAATGCTTCGCTCTATGTGGTATCCTTGACTTGGGTGCCATTACCACCATTTTCCAGAGAATTTTTAATCTGTTTTTTAACCTTCAAAATTGTCTTTTCTCTGGGCTCTTAGGGAAGACTGGGTTGAGAGATGAACAGCCTTCAGCTTTTTTTTCCTCATGATAACTGTTGAATATTTATGTGCTGAATTGTGATGAGCTGTCCTTTCTCTACTAGATATTACTGGGTATTTTAATTCATGAGATGGGATTCAGAGCAGAGAGGTCCTTCTAGAAGTTTCTATAGCTCTAAATGAAGAAATGAAACAGACAAGTTTTTGTCCTTTCATCTGCCTCTTCAGCAAGTGTGTTTCTTTCTCTACTCTTTATTTTGTTGTTCTTCTGCGGAGTCCAGCTACCTCAATGATAAACACCATGTGAATCAAAATAGATAAAATCGCAGTCTTGGTATTCTCTCTTTTGAGAGAAGAATAAAACAGAATTGAGAAACTACTTTCCTTTTTTGTTTGTTTTCTCTGTGAGTCTGGAACACAAATAGTTTCACCAGATTTATTTGGACAATATTTCTCAGCTGTCCTCAAAATTCTTGCTAAGAAGTTCTCCCTCTTTGGCTTCTGCACATCCTGCATTTTTCCCATCATGTGAGCATGAGAAAGCCTCTTAAAAATGTGTCACAACAACGAGAGTTTTACCTTTTGATTTTTATCTTCCCCTGTTCCCAAGCTTTTGTGTTTTTTACTAATCTCAAACATTTGCTTTCTGTAAAAACAAGGAAAATTGCAGAGGTGTTCAGAAAATATGATCAGTTTAACCTTTCCAGTATAAATGCAACATGCAATAAAGACTTTAAATACCAGCTTAAAAATCATGAACCTTCAGCTTTCTTTGATATCGAAGGGTCTGATTCTGCAAAGACATATAAACCTGGCACAGCTAAAGAATCATGTCCTATTGATAATGCTCGTGAGTTGAGCAAATGAGTTGGTCAAACACTGGCCCAAAATTCTTATTAAATAGCTAAAAATATCAGTGCAACAGTCACTAAGTGCTTTAAAACCTGTGGTGAAAAATGTATTATTTCTTTGGCTTTTCTTTTTTTTATGATTGTTTGTTGTAATGTTTGAACCATTACTGTTACCCAGACTTGTCAGGATTAATTCTTAAGATACTTGAGAATAAAAAAAAATTAGCTTGTGACTGAGGCATAGGTTTATCTAACCTTATTGTGTAGTCTTGAGGAAGTCATATTGTTTGCCTGATGTCTACATGTTAAGGGATACCTGAACTTCTCAGAACCACAGGGGTTGCATGATATGCAGCATATTCATGTTTGAAAAGATCTTCTAAGGTTCTGAGATGGAAGGATCTACAGTAGTGGGAAGTATTAATATTTCTTAAGGTTATGTGTAAACGAACACAGGAAACAAATCTTCTGGTAGATTAGAAAACAACTAGAAATTAAGGTCTGTTCCCTGAGTTCTTTAACCACAGATTTGCTTCTCTTTTTTTTCAACAATTAAAAAATGATAAAAAGCTAATTCTACCACAGGGAACTTTGAGCTTTCATTCCAAAGGATCTTTATTCATATATTTTTGTAAGTAGAGAGCCAGGGAATATTATGCTCTGGGAGCAGACTCACTGTGCCTGGCACTGGCAAAAGCCCTGCTGCAGTAGTTACATCCTTTTACGTCATGGGTAGGCTCACATTATGAGGGCATTGTGTGGAGAATAGCAGAGCCTGGGAACGGCCGTATACTAGATGTTCTTTAGAAATTGTAGTTCCACTACAAACACTAAAAACAACTGATGCATGTATTTTGAGATGTTGTCTGGTTACCCATCTAGCTTAATTCCTCTGCAAGGAAGTAAGGTTTTTTTCAACATTTCCTATACCTTAGTTTTCTACAGAACCCACAACCCACTTTCAAAACTTGTCTGCCAGTGCATTGGGAAACCATCAAGACTTTTTCTTTTTGTTTTTATTTTTTTGAATGAGCATATGGAATGGGATGCAATATGATCAATAAACAGTTTCACTTGAGTAGAAGTGGATCACTGGCTAGAGTTGCTATAGCCTGGACTTTCTTGGACAGTGCACTGTTTCATCAAGAACAGTATCTAGAAGAGAATGAAATAGTATCTGATTTCACTGTGTTAGGAACTTAGAGGTAGAGCTTATAGTCAGAGTTATATGCTATGTGTAGTAAAACCCAGTACAATTTAAGTATTTAAAGGCATCTTGTTGAAAAACACATCAGTGTGCAACAATATCAGAGAGACAAGTCATTCTGGAAGCCTTAGGGAAATGAATGAGTAAGTAAGGCTGGGGTGGCAGAGCAAGGTAACATGATGTCTCCAGCTATATGACTGCTTCTTTCTTTAACAGTCCTTAGTTCTATTTAGGAGACCTAGAAGAATGTGTTTAATAAGCTCCTGTGGGTACAGTGAAACATTAAGGCACACATTTCTTCAAGAAAGGTGGCTGAGGAGCCAAAGATGTAGTATATGCAGAATTAGCTCCCCCTGCTCCTCCTGGTTTTGTGCCAGTCTATGTTTTTTCTGAGTTCAAAAGTATTTGGATTAGAAATAGTTTGGTACTTTTATTTGTCATAAGATACTTCAGAGAAAGATTTTTAATGAGTTAAATGCTGCTTGGAGCTGAGACACTGCAGACTTAGGTTCTATATGGCTCTGTCACAGAGATATGTAAAATACGGCACCAAATGAAGAAAAACAGAATGACCGTTTTCTCTACCTCATCCCTTAGGAAGAGTGAGTGTCTATATGGCTCTTTCTTCCTGTTCTTCTCCTTTACCAGCATTTGTTTTCGGAGAGGATGTTCGGTATTCTACCCTTACTTTGAACATCTGATAGTCAGTCTCAATGAAATAAAAAAGCAATGGGTTTTATAATAGCATCATTTGGTGGAAGCTGGAAGCAAAACAGAACTGTGCAAAATACAGCTTCCTTCAAGACCAAAATGTGTGAAGAAAGTCTGCTGAAAATTAACATTAAAAGTGTTTGAGCAAGAGAAAAAGAAGGATGCTTGTGATTTAGGGATGAATTCTGAAGAGCATGTGGCCACCCTGAAGAGATGGAGGTTCATGAAATGCTAGAGAAGGGGAATCAAATACATATTTGTGCTTAATTTATGCTATTGCTGAGAACCAACTGAAGTTCTGGGGAATCTATATTTTAGCTACAGAAATGAAAGATGCAGAAGGAACGGCTAAGTCAGCCGACTGGTTGCCCAACCTGGTGTGAAGAGAATCTGAGCTCTCAGTTATAACAATAGTTATCAGTGAATCAGTAACATAAAATAAATAAGCCTGAAAAGTCTTGAGAAAAAACATATTCCCGAGGATCCTTTAATTCAGTTGCATAAGGACATCTGATCTCCTCTTTCTTAATTACTACCTGATGCTGCTAAGGGGAGGGGGGGTGTATGTATATGATTATGCATATATAATATAGATTGCATGGAATCTATTTGGCAAGTTTATGTATTTGTTCAAATCCAAATGTTCTTCCCTTTCAGCAAGTAATAATAAACCATTGTCGTTGCTTCATATGACCATTAGATTATGTTAAAGCTGGATGTAAGAAAATGCAGTGAGTGCAATGTCATCTCCCTGCTCTTATGAGATTAATGCTAAGGTCTGAGAAGAAACTCACAGTTTCTGGTCTCAGTGCTTGGCACTTGAAGACCGTGTGGGCTCTCTCCTTTTGGATTTTGCCTGTGTGCATGCTGTATTTAATTGTACTTTGTATTAAAGTTTGTACTTTGGGCTCAGTAGTCTGTCCTTTTGACATATAGTATGTGTTAAATGAGAAAAGCAAATAGATGGATTGGTAAAACCTCTTTTCTAATCAGGAGGTGCAAGCAGACATTTTTTGTTTATGCATCTGAAGAGCTTCTTCAGAAATCTTAGTCGGTTCCCTATTTATTCTTAGTGAAAAAATGGCAGGACTCTCTTTTGGGTCTGCTTGAACATGCAGACGAGTATTGACAACTACTTAACAAAAAAAAAGAAAATCCTTACTGCACTCCTGAGAGAAGACACAGCACAACATGGCCCCTATCTGAATGTACTTGCCATTTACATTATAAACATGATAAATCAAGCCAGAGCAGATAACAGAAAGGGGAAAAGCATGACTGGGAAACGCAAAGGCTGCGGCCACTTGGCTGGTTGCCCCTGTGCGATGCACGCCATGCCCGCCAGGCCTCTGTCTGGGGCTGTCACCCTCAGGAGCCCCTTGGCTTCTGCGCCATGCCCCTACCCCTGGTCTGTCGTGGGGTTGACCCGCCACAGCCCAAGCGTGGCGATGCCGGCGTTTGGTCTGAGAGCTATGCCTTTCTTGCAGGTGCACAGGGGCACATACCTAGGTGTGTGATGTACCCAGAGTCTTCCCTGGTTGGGAACAATGTCTGTCTGAACCCCGGAGGGGCTATGGGCGTTCCCCGCGGGGTCTGTCAGGGTAGCACCTGGCAGCCAAGCCCCGTCCCACTA
>NW_010532092.1:6288-11515 GCF_000687285.1 Phaethon lepturus | reverse complement strand
ACTCTCTGGGCTCAGCCGTCCAGCCCGTTCTTTACCCAGCGAAGTTCATGTCAGGCCTGGACTTCAACAGGGCCCCAGCACAGATATCTCCTCAGCAGATACGGGTTCTGATAAACAGGAGGATGGCAGCAAGGTTACAGCACATTGAATGTGCCGTTGGTCTTCCTGTTATCGCAAAAAGAAGGCAGGCAAAAAAACACGCAATGCCCAAAATGAGAAATCAGAGGTGCTGGGCACCACCCGTGCCTAAGGTTTATGGAGGCTGAAGTGAACAACACTCTTCCCGAAGCAAAAACTCATCCCGTAAATACTGCTGACTCTGAAAAGGTATAAAGGACCCATTCCAAAAACAGCTAGTTGTCAGCAATCAAGAGGATTCCATACACATGGAAGCAATTTTTCCCATATGCAATATACCTGATACCAAAATATCTGTGCTCCCCAATCTATTGGTCTGGCTACTAAAGCACTTACTGAAGAGAGACACAGACCCAGATTCGGATGTATGCTCAGCACCGTTACAGTTCAGAGTGGTACCACAACAGTGTGGGTTGTCACATGGTCAGTAGGAAATTGAAGAACAAGAAAAACCTTGACAAAAACTCTGGGAATCAGAGTCCCTGGGGATTCTAACATACAAAAAGACAAGATATAACAAATAATATGTGATTCAGGCATCCAGGAGTGCCTATTATGCATCCTTACAATAGGAGGCAAAGTTGCAAATGATGGGATTGTCCCTACCCCCATGGACGACTGTTCCCAAGTAGGCCTGTCAGCTAGATACATACAGTGAAGAAATAAGGAGCACCTTCTCACAACACCAGTAAAAATGAAGCTGGAGTGAGGCAGTCATCTTTTTTGGAAGGGCCTCAGACAAAGACAGCAGAACCGTGATGAGACAGTTGACGTAACATGACCACAAGAAGCAGACTTACTGCTGCTTGCCCCGTGCTGTTGCTCTCTCCAAGGGAATATTAAGACATAGTAGGCTCAGCGTTGTCGGACCAGCTAATCCAGAGATTAAATGGATATTTCTACTTTTTGTAGGTATTTATTCAAAGTTCTGTGCTGCAGGGGTTTCAAGCAGGGATCCTGTTTTATGGTGAACTGTGTCAGTAACTGGCTTTTGGGACAAGCAGGCAAGAACAGCTGTGGTGTAGCACATGTGGAGACTCATGTCATACTGTACTATCCACTCCAGGAGTGGATGATGGTGACCTCCTTGCTTCTGAGGGTGCACTTGCTGAAGGGTGCAACCTTTTACTTGCCCTCAGTAATTAGAGAGCGTTTCTGCTCTTATAACACAGTGGCCAGCAATAAAGCAGAGGCTAACCCACAGCTCTGGATCCAAACAGCTTGGGATGTTGAACTGCTTGAAAGCTGGCTCCTACTTTGGTGGATGGATCTAATAATGTCTTAACAAGCTGGCTGACTACTGATGGGCAAACAATCCTGCTCACTCCCTTTCTCCATTTCAGATGTCACTGCTACAAACAATGATTAGATCCCCATGTGCCTACTCTCAAACAGTAAGAGCCAGTTCTTGTTTCTCCAGAGGCCCATACCAGAGTAGCTCAGTCACCTTCATGGGACTGAGCAAGCACCTGTGTTAGCCATGGGTTTATATACCTCCCATGGTGGGACGGAGCTAGGTGGGACTGGTCAGCTTCAGAGACAAGGTGGGACTGAGCAGGCTGCGAACTCCCCCTCTGGGTGGGTCAGGTCTTTATACTGCTGACAGAGCATTTGCAGTCTAAACACGTAAAGGGTGGAAAAGGGAAGCATATGTTGTCTCCCAGGAGGATGTGAGACACGGAGAAATACCAGACTGGCTGTGAGATTCAGAGATTCAGAGAAATGGCTTTACTGGTGTTAGTCAAGCCAGAAGCTGCAACTCTTAGAGAAACTCAAGGACCCACCATGCAAAGTGGACACTTCTCTAAGTGTGACGGTGGTATAACTTTCACTTGACAGAAATTCCCCTGCTGAAGATGCTATTGTTTTGAATGCAATTATCTTTTACAAGGTTCTTCCAATCCACCTAATCATCTTTATCTTAATGTGCTTTTCCTTTCTATATCGTCACGTAAAATCCATTTCCTTTCAATTTACTTCAGATCTATCTGCATCCAGATTACTGCAACTTGGACGCAGGGTAATTAAATGCAGTTTGTCTGAGTAGAAAGGCAATGAATGCTATTATGGCTTGTTTATGCTAGCAAGCAACACACGTTTCTCTGTGCCATCCCCCCAGCATGGCTTACCCCCACCCTAGAGAGACTGTGTTTTAGGCCATATGCAAGCTTCACTGGGCATTTAGTCCTTGGGCCGTCTTCTGAGCCTGCTGACGAATGCCCCTTGGGTTCCAGGTTCTGAGACTTCAAAATATTCATCCCACTAGGGTCTGCCTCAATAGCTCATACTGTGCTGGTTCTCACCTGAACCTCTATTTCTGATGGAAGAATTTAAGAGACTACTGACACCATCTGCATGGTTAAAAAGGTTACAAGGGAGTTCTACCCTTTGGCTACAATACAACCTTGTGCTGTCCCTGTACAGTCCCTGTGTGACCGACGGGACTTGACCCTGGCCTTGGCCCCTCATAACGCTATGAGCTCTGGGAGCTTGTAAATCTGTACTCTGAATCCTGTGTCATGTCGTACTTTGGCACCTTTTTGAATGCTACTGAGAAGCAAGTTGTTTGGTAGCAAGAGTCCTGGATGTCTTGAAATAATACAGAGGAGGTATTATGAGTGTCTGTAGGTCAGGCATGCACTGTAACTCCACCATTGAGAGCTGCTTTAAGAGTGATTCAAGAAAAGGTCAAGTGAAGTAAATTCACTTTTACAGAGTAAGGTTCAAATCTTGGATACTGTTACAGGGTGAATGGAGTAGGGAAGTCTTGCACTGATTTACTTTGTACATTTTCTGAAGCTACTTCCTGGGTCAAGAAATCTGGTAGTTCTTCTCAGGAAATCCTTTGGCATTGATGAGCTTTGTGTGGGAAGCCCCAGACTGGGGGATCCAGGGGGGCTGCTCTGCAGTTTTTTTAAGATACTTCCTTTGAAAGCCATGCTTTCTCTGATATAGGCTGAACTAGAGGGTGTAGACTGTGAGGAAAGAGATTTTTGCCTTTAAAGATAATTTCTGAATCTCTGGATCCTTTTTGTGTTCTGTTTCCTCATCAAGAAATCAGAGATGAGCATCCCCAAACCACTTTTGGAGATTCCACACCTAGCTGAGCAGGAAAGATCTGGTTTGTACTGGAGATGGCTTCTGGCCACAAAATTTAGGCTGGTCTGTTTATAGTGTGGTTGTCTGAATAACTATGTATGGTGTCACCCCACAACTGCTTGTCTGTCTGAGACACCTTTGAATACCTAAGAAGCCCCAATAGGATGAGCTTAGAACATGATTGACCATTCCCCCCATAGTTCATGTACACTCCTGTTCTCACTCATCCTCTTTATGTCACCATTTTAACCTCCCCTTCCTTTTCCTCTTCCTTGTTTCTTTCTCCTTTCTGCAGCTTGAATCTAAAGTATGTCATATTTTGGTAGGTTCTGATGGCCAGGATAACTGCATCTAAACTCTGAAGTCTCTCATTGATCCTTTCTTCTTTTAAACACTTTGCTAAATTAATTTTATTTAAGGCCTCCTGAGCTTAGGTTTGCTTAGAGCAATTCAAGCAATGTAAAAACTTGTGACCTTGACTAATAGGACCTACCTGTTCAGAAGGTAGTCCTGTCCAAGTAAGGATTGAAAAAAATGTCAGGACAAGAAGATTGGGACCAAATTCAAGGCAGGACCACATCCTGCATTTGAGCATCCTACTGTACCATGATTATCTTTAGGATCCTTCCTAGGATTGTTACTCTGGTGTCAATCATAAGTAACTCCACTGAGATCAGTAGAACTGCTGTAGGTTTGCCTTTATGTGTCTGACATCAAACTCTAATCCTTTGGCTTTCAGGACAGTCCTCCTCCCTTCCGATCTAAAAGATGGTATTTATCTTGTCACATCAGCCTGCTGGGGACCCACCGTAGAGAGCTTTTATGTTTGGGTCCAAAGAGACTGAGGCTTGAAAGAAGTTGGCACCTGTCGAAGATCCGTTTCCTTCAGATCATGAAGATATACGTAAGAGCAGTTGCACTGAGCCAGACTGAACATCCATCTAGCCCAGCATCCCAGTTCAAATGGGGGCCAAACACAGATGTCTGGGGAATATCACAGTAGTGGACATATATATGATACTTCCTTGCTAGAAGTCTGCTGGCCTTCAGCCATTTATGGCTTGAGGAGAGCCTGAGTTGGAAGCAACTTCTACATGTTTAAAAATCCTCAGCACATTTCTCTTCCATGAGCTTCTGTCCTTGAACTTCTGTAACATTTTTGCTTTCACAACATCCCGAGGAAGGAGCTCCACAGCTTTACTGCACATGGTGTGACGAGACACCTCCTTTTGTTTGTTTTGAACCTGGCACCCGACAGCTTCCTTTGATGCCTCCTGCTATCAAATTATATTGGAAGAGACAGGGAACAACTGATCCCTTTCCACCATCCCGTTCTTAACTGGGATACGACGGCTTTCTGTAAAATCACCACTGACTCAGTCCTTTTCACTTAGTAATTTTTTGTACGGAAACTACTCCATGCTTTGGGCTATCCTTGCTGCCGTTCTCACATGCTTTTGGACTTCTACTCTATTCTTACCAAAAGACTGGAGGACCACAGCTGCACATGGTATTCAGGACATAGACTTACTTTTGTTTAATACAATGGCATAATGATGCTCACAGTCTTGTTTTCTACCTGCTCTGTTCTCTCTACAATGATAATAATATCTAATATTTAATTTTATTTTTCCATGCCAAGTTGATGTTATCTTGAAACAATATATCATAACTACAGGATCTTGCTTCTATGGTTGGCTCAGGACCTATCAGTTATATGTGAAGTTAGAAATGATCTTCCCTGCTTGCGTCAGCTTATCACTTTATTTAAATTGAATTTCTTGGGCTATTTTATCAGTCTTGCACAGTTTTTCTGCAGTTTTTCATGGTCAGTCCTTGTCTTTATTATCTGGAATAACAAAAGTCCAATACAGGTTTGTGGCTCATTCCTATAGGGGTCATTTCTGGGAAAGTCTTGAAGACTGTCTTAAATCTTGAAATTGCTTAAATGGACAGAAGACCCTTGATGTTGGGAATATTGAGTCTGAGA
>NW_010532092.1:0-6257 GCF_000687285.1 Phaethon lepturus | reverse complement strand
AAGAGTTGTCTTTGAATGTTGTGTCTGCATACGTCCAAATTCTGCTCTGTCCTGCTCTGCTCTGCTTTTTCTTTCCTTCCTTTCTTTGTCATTATCTTGTCTGTGAGCTCGTGCTGAGCTCTAGCCCTGGGGTTTGCAAATCTTTCTGCCACTTCCATGCACAGAAGAGTTTTGAGTAAGGAGAAAGAGGACCTCTCTGGAAGACAGATGTTATATGACAAACCCCTTGTTTTTTGGTCCTTGAAAAAATGTTCCTGTGCTAGTCCATCCCTCTGGCCATGATTAAAGTTGTGGTGATCTCTCCTCAGTAGTCTTGAATGTCTAATTAATGACTCCTTCTAGTTCCCTCCCTGCCTGGTGTCTGTCTGTTCCTGGGTCGAACTCGCTTCTAGCCCCACAAGCTAAGCTGCTACCTCTTGACTTGCTGGGGCATCTTCTCCCCATCCTCCCATACTAGCAGCTCTACCCAGCCGCTCATGTCCTTCCCCTTCCTCACATCTCCTGCTGTCGTCTTTTCTCACGTTTGTTGCCTGCCTTTTCATGTGCTTTTTTTCTCATTGCTCCACCTGCCCCAGATTCACTTGGATACCCCACCACCCTCGTGCGTTGTGCCTAGTCTCCGACTGACATGGCCCCTCCTGCTACGTGACCCAGCTTCTTCTGCCTTTCTCTCTTCCACCCTGCGCTGCTTTTGCTTTGATTTAAGCACTTCTAATGACACCCTTTTTCATCCCTTCTCCCAGGTCTCCTCTGAACTCCCCCCAGAGCAGCTTTCTCTTCTCTGATCATCTTCACGTTTCAGTGGGGAACAGCAGAACAACTGTCACCTGTTGCTTTCCAAGTGACTCTGTGCCCTGCCGCTCGGAGAGCTACCATCGCGCCCACGAATGCGTGTGCAGGAGAGCTTGGGAGGAAAAAGCACCGAAAACAAGGTGGGGGCGAGGGGTGGGTGGGTCGCGGTTTTGTACTAAATTGCTAAGAACGCCTGAAGCAGCCGGATTGGTGCGAGAAGAGCATAAATTCAGTAACATCCCCTGCTCTCTCAGGCCGATGGGGTCAAAGCCTGCACGGATTAGAGAGGAAGCGAGAGACCCGCTCCGTCACCCTGCCCCTGAGCCCGAGCACCAAGCAGCTCCCCGCGGGAGCGAGGACCGACTGCACAGCCAGGCACGGGCTGGCGGTGGTGGAGAAGAGCAGGAGCTCTGGGTCCAGCTCTCGGGGACCTCGAAGGGCAGGGTGGCTGTGGGGAGGCCAGGAGGAGCGGCTGGGGGGACGGGCGGCGGGAGGGGGGGGGGGTGCTGGTGGGGAGCGGGGGTGGGCAGAGGGGCCGGCTCTGAGGGGTGGGCATCAAAGCGCGCAGCGGGGAACTGAGAAGAAAGCGGCATTAGCCGGCCCAACTTCGTGCCTGCGCTTGTGTGTCTGAAAGTGGACGGGGTCTGAGCTCTCTTTCATTTTAAGCCTGAGTTATTCCAGCCCAGTCTGTCTCTGCTCCTGACATTTCTCTTTCAGGTGGCTGCTGCCTGGTTTTGGGTGGGGCTGTGGGCTGGAGTGACTCATGTTTTCAAGCTCTTATCGGCATCAGTATGATGTTCTGCCTTTCTTTTCTGTCATACGGCATCCCGCTCCCCTCCCCTTCTTCCCCTCCCTCTGCCGGCTCCCAGAGGAGGCGACAGACGGTCCTGTAATTTGGTTCCATTCGCTCGACTGGAGTAACACCTGCCCCCCTCTCTGGGGACGGGAGGGTCTCATCCCAAACCGTGCAAGAAGCCAAAGACGAATCTAAAGCCCACATGCAAATAGAGCCCAGGATAAAACAACACGGCCATTCTGGGCAGGAAAGGCAAAAATCCGTCACCAGGGGAAGAGGCAGGAAAAACAAAATCGCCTCTGAAGAAATAAATAAGAAGTGCCAGGAGATTGCCTTTTCCTTTTGGGTCAGTTGCTGTTGTGGTTATTGATCTGTCCCACCCTGGAGAATAAACTGAGAGTACTGAAAAATAATGGCTGGTATTATAAACACATTTATTCACCCTAAAAGGACTGGGTTAATTGGGTTACAGGATGGCTAGATGGATAGATACGTGAATACATAGATAGAATGTTGCTGGCATTGCTTCATGGCTATGTAATGGAAAAGATCCATTTCTTTGTTGAATTTCATATACAGCGTCCTGTTCAGCTCCCCCCCACAAATCTCTCTCTCTTATGCACAAACACTCTTTTCTAGAAGTACAGCAAAGAGAGCAAATCGCATCCAAGACCCTCAGAATTTCTCTGCCGTATCAGTTGTAATATCCTACCTGGTTCAATAAGGCACTACTTTGTGGCCAGTGTGTAGTGTGATCCTAAATGCACACATACCATGCACTTTGCTGGTGAGCGATGGTCTCTGTCTAGAAATCCTTCCTTTTGCATACGCATATGTAATAGCAGCATAAATGCAAGTCTATATTTTAGAATATTTTGTGCTCTAGATCCTTTAATCTCTTAGGAAAGTATGTGATACTGATAGAAACATTTCCTCCTTAGCTGTACAGTCCCATGGAAATCAGTATGTTTATTTGTAGAAGTTGCTTTTGGCTTGCTGTCTGTCCTCGTTCGCTGTATCAGGATCTGTTTCCAGGGTTCAGGTGAATGCATTAGATGCCCTGTTTCCTACTGACACCGATGTGAAAGCGCATTGCGCCCCACATCTCTGTACATTCATATAGATCTGCAAATGTGTCGTAATAGGTATTATCACCATACGCTGAGGGTGGGCTGGGGTATTCTAGTTCTATCTGTTGGAAGTACTTACTCTCTGTGAATTGGAGGTTTCCATGCCATGTTTTATGTATTGGATTGAGTCAGGCTTAAAGGACCTCTTTTAACCTCAGCTAAAGGTCCAGAGGTGGAGCTCTGCCTTCTCTATCTTTAAGTATGCTTTCTTTCATGGTTTGTGGGATGAGCTCCTCTTTAAATGTTAAAGAAAGGAATGTAGCTTTAATCTTAATTTTAGTCCCTAAAAAAACATTAACTCTGTGTTTCTTCCCTGCCAACTGTTGGATTGGCCACACATGGTATAAGCTTCCATTGAGCAGTTCCACCCCATTCCTCCTATAATGTTGTCATTCAAGGTCATTTGTTCCTGTACCGCTGAGAAAACAGAGACGCAGTCAAAGTAACTTTGATTATATAATTAGACTTTATTGCTATCTAATGCAGACTTGCAATGAGATGGAGTTAAAGTTGTTTACCTGTTCTTCATAAATCCAGACTTTGGAGCATTTAGCCATGCAGCTTTTTTATTGCAGTGGTCCTGTAGCTTGTACATACTACTCAGGTCTTTCTCAATAATAAAAAAAGGGGTGGGATGGGGGAGCAAAACCTACGTTTTTGTTTCCAACAGTCATCAACTGCTAGATGAGAATGCATTTCCTTCTTGATGCCAGCAGGAAAAATAGAAGCAGTTGGGCTGATGTCATGGTGGTGAGAGGATACAAGCAAGGTGGTGAGCAAATGGAAGTGAGATAGGGCCTGCAGGGAGAAGCAATTTCTTCCACCGGATAAAGCTTTAAAAAAAAATGACACACCTTCAGGTCAAGTGCCCTGTCCCTTCTGCAGGTTAAACTTGAGTCTTAATCCTGTGGATACCACCAAAAGCAAAGCCCTTCCTGCCCTCTTTCTGAGTGCAAGCAGGCTCTCCGATGTCCCAGGGGATGGTAGGAATGGGATGACCCAGGGAATATTCTTACTTCCAAACCTGAGCTCTTCCCAGGCATCTCCGTGCTACGCTCCCCTATGCTGACAACACAGGGCGCTCACTGGCTCATCACTAGGGCATGGGGTCCCGTGGTAGAGCCACGACCCCCTGGGCTAATATCCTGCTGCTGAGTCGGCAGCAAACTTCCCTGCAGGGACCTAGCTTGGGCATCTCTCAACCTGTGACCTGATGTGTTTGCACAGAGTGGGGAGCGTGGCCGGGGGGACACGGGTTCACACCTCCTTATCCCATGCTCTGTGTGCTTGAATCAACCGCCGGTGACTGCAGACACCCGACTTTACAGTAAGGTAATGCAGAGCACTCTCTTCCCTAAAACATGCCTTCCACATTTGAGAAGGAAAGAATATGTTAATCTTTTCATGAACATAAGTCCTCCCGAATGTGGGTAGCATGAAGGCTTGCTGGATGGCAGGCTTTATAATATCGCTCAGGCAATTAGCATCAAACTTGACCCAGTGTCCAGGTGTTGACAGAAGCTAAGAAACGAACCTGTCCCAAAGGAAAATGCCTCCAAAGTTGAGGGAGTTATTTCAGCCCCGAAAGTTGCAGGATTTGAAAACTCTGCATCGAGCTAC
Source organism: Phaethon lepturus (assembly GCF_000687285.1). Taxonomy (NCBI): domain Eukaryota; kingdom Metazoa; phylum Chordata; class Aves; order Phaethontiformes; family Phaethontidae; genus Phaethon; species Phaethon lepturus. Next base: position 1,919 of record NW_010532092.1, on the reverse strand, counting down.
CAAACCTGCGTGTGCTCCCTGGGGACGTGGGCAGCGTGCATTGGTAGAAACTGGAATTAACAGCCTCGCTGACAGGCTTTCTGCGTGGAGCTTTTCAGCTGGTCAAGCCCACACTTAATTAACCCACTGTGCAAAGTGTCAGCCATAAAAATGGGGGGTGGGTATCTCTCCAGCAAGTAACAACAGACCAAGCAGCCACCTGAGTCGATAGTGATATTCAAATTAAAGGTAAAATTAACCCCTTGCGGTGAACGAGAAAAGGATTAAATAAATGAGATGGCACAGAGATCTCACCTCACTCAGGTAATAACCTGTCTGCTACTGAGTCTGTATCTGTGCCCTGTTTCAAATGACGAGCTTCAACAGTGAAGCCTTATATACAGAAGCACGGTTGAGGTTTTCAAAAAGAGGGAAAGGGCCCAAGAATTTTACCTGGTTTTGGTAGAATTGGACCTAGCCAAAGAGGGGTCAAAACTGAATTTAAAGAAGAGAAAGAAAATCCAGTGCACTCAGGCAGGATGAAACTCGTACGTTTTGGTTGCAAAAAGTCGGATGTTTCAAAGAGCGATGTGGCAAAACAGGTGCTTGCAAGCATGGGATTTGATTTTACAGCCTGAACGTGGAAACGTGCGACCAGATGCCAGTCGTGACCGGGAGAAAGTGCAAGTAATGGTCCTGTGCCCCCTACACATCTGGGCAGCACAGCCAGCTGTGAGCAGCTGGCGCAGGGGAGCTGTGGTAGAGGGACTGCAGCCCGACTCTCCTTAGGTAACCTGTTGAAGCTTTCCCATGCACGACTTGAGAAGGCTTTGCAGTCCTTATTCGTAAGGGCATCGCATCTTTGTCTTATAGAAAGACCAACAGGGAAAAATAATTAGGAAAAAACAGCTTTTATTTGATACTTTTATTTATATGCAAAAACAGCTCACCATTCATGAGAGATATGAAAAACGCATCAGATAGAAACCAGATTTATCTATTTTCACTACAAAATATTGCATTATATAAAGCAACAGAGACACACAAAAAAACCCTGAAAAAGACTAAAATCTTTGGATAGAAGATGTGTTTTTTTCTTTTCCTCTTTCGTCCCTAAAATGCGCTTCCTGTTTTAAGAGATTCACAGCAAAGAACATGAAACATTTTCAGGTTATAGAATTTTTTTGGTTGTCACAAAGGAAAGCAGTCCTGGATTTACTTTTCTTTCTTTTTTTTTTTTTTTTTTAGGAAAAATGTCCTTTCCTAAAAATATAGCACACACATACACACCCACGCTCACTCCCACGCACATGCATGTATACACACACACACATCTACACCCACAAAGAAACTACTTCCCTTATAAACGATTTGCAAAGTACTTTTCAGACATAACTATAGATCAGAATAACAACAAGTTTTAAAAAAACTCTCCTAGTTAAGTGCTAGTGGTTGTCGATCCCACACAAAAAAAAAAAAAAAAAAAGAAAAAAGGTCGAGAACAAACGCCTTGATATATATATAAAATATACTTATAAACAGGGAGGAAGGGAAGGTTTGTCGTACACAAGTGCAATATAATTGGAAGGAAAAAAAAATTTTTAAAAAAAGGAACACTGTATTGATCCCAACAAACACTCATGAAGTTAAATAAACATAATATTCCACAGGAGAAAGTGTAAACACCCGACTATAGAAACCAATTGGCACAAAGTATCCAAAGTAAAATTGCCACCACTCTGAAAAATAAATAAATCTTGAAAAAAATAAATTGTCAACTCCTTCTACCATAAATAAAAAATAGTTATTTTTAACTGCACCCATGGGTCACACGTTTAAGGTCACAAAGTAGATGTTTTTGGATATATATAGAAAGGGGCACTTGACAGCCTGAAGAAACGATCTGGTTTTACATTTCTCTTCGAAAAACGGGCTCTCCG
>NW_010532091.1:0-7527 GCF_000687285.1 Phaethon lepturus | reverse complement strand
AATAGTGAATTTTATTATTTTTATTAATTTTATTATTTATTTATATTATAGCACTTAGACTCTTAATTTAGGAAGAATCAGTTCCAAAAAGAGGAGCCGGGTGCCTGACTGGCAAATGAGGTGCCTAAGGCCAAAGCTGTCACGCTGAAAGCTCCTGAGCTCTCGGGACATTAAAATAATTTTCTGCTCTAACCCTTCCCAGTCATCTCAAGTTCTGTTCCTGCTCCTTCCCAGGAGCCCCTCAGCCCTCCTGGACTTTAGCAGCAACAGGACATCCCATTGCCTGAGTTTTCTGAGGAGCTTAAACTAATTGGCATTTTTCAAATGATACTTAATATACACATAAAGACACAGACAAACTACAGTTGCCTTCTCTCCAAAGAAAGCACGTGGTGTACCTCATTTTTTCAAATAGTGGCTAAAAATTTCATATTAGTTTCATATGATGTGTAGGAAGCCAGATTCACCACCCTGCTCTGGAAGAAGGCGGACCATTCCTCATGAAGGCACCTTACACGCTACATCCTGGAGTAGCCCACCACTCCTGGGCTTTGCCAGGCAGCTTTTGAAGCCAATTCTCTGTGCAGAAGAATTCAAGATTCATTAACCTCAAAACAAAGCCCCAGAAAACACTCCTCCTGCAGATCAGCAGCTGAAAAGGGAAAGCTAAGGCATAGGCTCTAGGATCAGAGGATCCCCACTTTCTTGGGAAAGACACAAGATACTGTCCTGTCAATGCTGGGGATGAAAGACCTCCCCGAAACTCTCCATAAGGCACCTGCACCTTAGGCACATCAAGGGGTGAGGACCAACTCTATTTTCATTAACTTCTTCTAGGTGAAATTCCAGCTAACTGCTCATGGTGTCTTCAAGTGGCCCCTCTTCTGAGCGTGCTTGGGCTCAGATCCCCTTCTGCTCTGTCTGCCTCTATGCTAAGATAGCCCAACTTCAGGTTTCCAACTTCCATTCCAGGATCCAGGCGTATAAAATGTGTATCTTATAATATTTAGCTTTGTGGAGCAACTAAGTTTTCATGAAGTTAGAAAACTTCCACACCGTCTTTCAATCTTGGAAGGAATGAGCAAAGTTTCTCAATTCAGGCATCTGAAACCGAATTTTGCTGCTCCTGGGTCTGTCCAGTCACTGAAGCACAGTAAGAAAACAAATGCTACATGGCAACTTAGCACATGCTCTGCTGGGATTGCCGCTATGGTTCAGGTGAAAGCAAGATTTTTTCATGTATCTTTAGAGGAGTGGCTCAGATTGTGAAGAGTCACCATCAGGCTAGGTCTTCATTCTTCTTTCTCTTCTTTTGAGGCCATCACTTAACATGTTCTTCAGTTTAAAAGGTTACCATCTACTGATCTTCCTCATGAAACCGTCAGTCGGTGTGAATGGAAAACGGCCAGCTGATCAGTTCAGATGGAGAGCAGTAATCCTGCCCGAGTTCAGTACACTTAGGTAAGTGGGCACTTGCAAGGATATACCTGAATCTATCCTTATTCATTAGTTAAAGAAACTTAGGCAGCTGTCTGAAATTAAGCAAGCCTTTAAATTTCACTACAAGATACACGTATAGGTTTTTATCTGCAATCGGGTGCTCTAACGGCAAATAAGGCTGATGAGCAAACTCTGCTATTATAACTATATCCTTATATAATTATACCGTTATAATTATACTATTAAAATTAAAGGATAAACGACAAGATTCACAAGAAGGCCAACAAACAAAACAGGAGACGCTTTCTTGAAACCTCGGCCAGCACGGTTGGCTGCGGGCTAAAAAAGGCCCTGAGCACTGCCAGGAGAGCCAACAAGAAATCGGATCAGCCAAACAGGGAGCAGCGAACAAGAAGGTCTCAAGATTGGCCCCATCAGTGGTCACGAAAACCAGCAGTAATCTCTCCGCTGGTTTTGACAGGTGCTGGCTGAGATGTTATATGTAATGTCCCTGGTGTTTTGTCCATTAAGACAAAACTTCATTCCATTCAAAGCTTCATTAGCATCAAAATTTCATAAAAGACTACAGAATTTGATCTGAAAAGTTTAATTCTTTGAAAATCTGGCAGCCTGGGTAGAAATTCTGGGCACCTGGCTTTGAGCACTGCTCAGTTTTCTCCAGTTTCATCCACAGTGCCATTATTTATTTAGTTCTGCAAGTTTTTAGAGGAATGCTGCAATGTGAAACATATCACTTGCAGAGAGCCTCAGTTTTGGCAGCCCTAACAGAACTAATGCCAACTCAATGCAAATCTCTCTCTGCTTGTTTGCGTGTATTATAACAGCAAGAAATACATTTTCTTAGAGGCATAATGCAAATACGCTCAAGACTAACACTAATGTCCCTATAGAGAAAACGTAGTAGCTGACACTGGTTTTTTCCCATTTTGGTTTCGATAAGTCAATTATTTGTAGAGTGACTGTCAATATTGTGTACTCAAGGTGGTATCAGCAATGTAGAGTTATCCAACAGGAACTATCTGCTTGATTTTTTAAATGTCATTACACATGTGCCCCCCATTGTTTTTGATACATTTTTTGGATTCTGAAAAGCGTTCTTTAAAGCATTCACTGTATTAAAAACCAAAGAGTGCGTCATTTGCATGCCTTTAATGACCTGAAGATGTCAAATGCAGTTTTGAAGCTGCACTACATACAACAAAAAAGGACTGAGGTAGTCCTGCAGCAGAGGGATTCTCACGGTCCTGCAAGCTCTTAAACCTTTGAAACGATCCAGTTTCTCTAGCAGGCTTCTACATCTGGTCCGGCTTCGTTTTTATTAACCACCAGCTCAGCCAAGTAACGCTGTCCCATTAAGTCCTCAGTCGGATGCTAGTTCAGTGTGGGGTTCTGGCCGTACTCTGCAGGGGACCTGGCCCGTGCCTAGCGCGGGAGGCCATCGCCTGTGGCTGCTGAGCGGGTAGATATTCCAAGGTTTAAGCCTTATGAACAGCTGAATTTTGGGTAGAAAAGTAAAAACGCAAACTCATGCCTGAAGTCTCAGGAAGGTACCAGTTCCACCAGGGACTGACTCCCAGATCCAGGCACCCGAGGACTGAACAACATTCAAATATTTGGGGTCTCCCTGCAGCTACACCTTGTGCTAAATGTTTGCTTTGTAATATCCATGGGTTTGTATGGTCTAGCTAAAAACAAAACGTTGACATGCTCTTGACTATTTTGTACAACAGCACTAGTGTTCTTGAACACCATGTCTATGCCTATAAACAGGAGGGATTAATTTATTTTATATCCACCGAGTGTTTATTAAATGTATCAATCTCCAAAGCACAGCCACTTATCACAATTCACAACCACACAACAAATTCCAACTATGTACCCAACATCCATTTCGCTGAACATCACTGCAGACACTCTTGTCTGCATGCAGCTAATGCATATGAAAGGTAAATAGTATGAGTTTGCAAACATGGATCAAAACTAGGTGCCAGTCCTTAAGAACCTATTCCCTAAGCAAACACCTTCGGGTTTTAAGTTTCTGATGTATTTAATCAAGGAGAATATAAAAGTTTTTGGAAGGTGGCTTCCCCTTGGAGCACATTACCTTTGCACCTCCACCGTGAGCTGCTGGATCAATCCCTGCGTATGAACAGAATATTCAAATCAAAACAGAAATCTCAGCTTCACTGATCACAAGCCTTTTCGTGTGTTTTTGCAGGTTTTCGGTTTACCTAAAGACGCAAACAGACCTACAGGCAACTCTGGTAATGAGGGTTTGAGGTTCTGCACTTGACTCAGCTAATGACTCATGGAGCATCCCTGTGCCTCAGCTTACGCCTCTCCGAAATGGTGTTAAAGCGGACATGGCTATTTTGAGGGCTATTATGAAAGTTAATTTATGTTTCTAAGGTCAAAACAAGTATTGATGTGATTTTCTTGGTTTCACTGATGCATCATACACTCAGACATTGGGTAAAACTGGTTATTATTAAAAGAGGTTTCTCTCACAGCTACTTAAAAACTCAAGCAACATTACTGCTTAATGTTTAAACAAAAAGAAAAAATGCAATCTGGTCTGTGTCCTGTCCCCACCCCCCCAAATATGAGCCTGGTTATTTCTCTACTGAAATGGTTCACCAGAAATCCCCTGTGAAGTCTGATCCTGCGCCACTAGAGCGAACGGGAGCGCTGCCAATCGCTTCGGCGCAAGCAAGAGATCACCTTGCGTTTCTGCGGGGAATCTGAAGGCGTCATACCCCGCAAACCGTAACTAAAAGGTATGCATCACCCAAATTTCTGTGACGAGGACCGAAGTTCTTTGCTCCCTGAGGAGGAGGGTTGGAAGAGCGAGACACGGTAGGTACTCGAAGATGGGGAAGGTGCAGCTGGGTAAGACGCCCGACTGCGGCACTGCCGGCTCGCCGCGCGCGCCGGCTGCGCTGGGCAAGGGGAGGGCAGCAAAGGGAAACGAGCTTTGTCTCCCTGCTTTGCTCTCATCAGCTGCGAGTGCGAGCGGCTCGCTGGAAGCCAACAGCGCTGAATTTCCCCGCTGCTGGGGAGCCACTGTCCTTCCCCACGCTCCCATCCAGCTCAAGTCCTGCTCCCGGCGCTTCCCCACAAGTCCGTCTCACCTAAACCCACAAACTGCCCTCTCATGGTGGTTTTTTCTCATAGGGACATGATGGGGGAGATCTCTGTCCCCCTGCGAAAGGAGAAAGTCCATCCAGCATGAAGCACTGCGGAGTCACACACACACACCAGTGCCAAACGCTGTCAGAAAGAGAATTACTTTTGATTAATGGGAAAGGAAAGTTAATTGTCGTTCAGTATAAATGTCAGGGTGGAAACCCAGGGAAGATAAAACATCCTTTTTAAGAAGAAGGAAGGGAAGATTTCCATGGTGCAGCCTAAGCTTACTGCTTAATGCGGATGAAAAATATACTATTCTGATCAGCTCCTTGGGAGATCAGGATATTTTAGCTTTTACTATCTTGGGGACTCACCGTGTAACTCTCCGACGCACAAAGCTCACTGAGTTTTTCACATTTCTCTGGGCTGGATCCGCAGCTGGTGCAAATCACCGCGACGGCTCTGACTTTGGTGGCACACTGCCAATTTACTCCAGCGAAGGATTTGGTGCAGAAATGTTTCCCAGTGTATAAACTGCTGGCTATGACAGACAGTTTCTGGGCTCCAGCAGGGATTGGTGATCTGAAAAGGGGGTTATGGGAATTGGCAAGATATGAAATGGTGTGGGAGAGCTGCAAATATTTAATTTCCTGTGAAATAATTCTCTGGTGACTATATATATATATAAGAGTATGTGTGCGTGTGTGTAGTTCGGCAAGTTACAGTCTAAAATGAAAAGATTTCCTATTTCCCGTGATCCACTCACGGCACCAGTTGTCAGCCCAGAGGCGTCGGCAGGCAGCCGGGCTCCGGTCCGCTTGCCCCGGTACGACGCCTGCAAGACCAGACTGACTCCCGAGATGGGCTCCAGCTCCCCGGCTGCAAAGCCCGTTACGTGTTTGAGGAGGAAACACGCCGGGGAGGAGCTGGACCGGTTTAACGCCTGCAGAGAGATTCCAGACTTGTGCACCTGCCTCTCCCCATGCCCATAGCCAAATTTAAACGCTACGACCCCTCCGTGGAGGAAGGGGCACGAGCTGGGGCCGCGGCTGTTCCCGGGCTATAAAAATAGAGACGGATGCTTGCCTGCGAGGAGGAAGAATGTGAGGCTTCTTTGAAAGCTGAGCGTGAGCAAGTCCTGACACTTCCCGGCTCTTCACCTCGTTGGAAAAAGTTCCTGCGCTTTCGGCGCGCACGTGCGCGGGGACACACGCGCACCCGGCACAGAAAACAAAAGCTACCGGGAAAGAGAGAGAGAGATGCTTCTGGCAGGGCTCAAAGCGGGGGGGACACGGGCGCTGGCAGTCAGCGTTGATTGTTTTCAGCTCGGTTTGATTAAAAAGCCCCAAACCAACCATCCAAAAAAACCCCACCCCGAATTCCTCGTCAGAATTAACTGGGAGCAAAAAGAAAAGGGCGCTACGCGCGTGTCGTCTCCCTGCCCCTCGCCCCGTCGCTGCCTCGCACAGAGCACTCGCAGGGTGGAAATCCGTCGGGATGCCTGTTTTCCACCCAGGTGGACAAACACATAGGCAGGGCTGAACGCAATTTGCTGTTTCAGAGAAAAGCGAGGTCCGCAAACGAAGGGAAATTGCTGACCCCAGGCAAGAGGGAGCGCTCCCTTTTCCCCTCCGGCAAACACACGCACGCACGCTTGCACCCCCCTCCCCTCCAATTTTTAATTAAGAAATTAAGGAAAATACAATATTTTTATATTGTCCTTTCAAGGAGACCTCTATTTGCATAGTCGGATCCCCCTTCCTCCGCGCAGCACTAACATTAGTGTGACCTTTTCCTGCTAATTGGAAAATCTTACGGAAATAAAGCCTGTCAGAAAATGAGAAGTGTCTCCCCTTTAGGCTGGCCAAACGACCTCAGAGGGGGAAAAGAAGTTCTGAATTTCTGCTCCTTCTGCACACACTGCAAAATCTTTATTACTTCGGAGAGCCTTGAAACCTAGTAATGCCCCTCCAGTGCAAAGAGAAGTAAATAAATTTCTTCTTATGACCACTTTGGAGAAACACACAACCAGATTTACTCAGCAGGGATAGATACTGGACAAGATAATGAAGAGAGAATAAGAATATGATAGGGGTTTACAGCCTCTTCTGTCTCTTTAAAGTGTTTTAATCCTTCAGAAACAGGATATCGGGTCCATTTCCTTAAAGATACAGTATCCCTTCTGGGACAAGTAATGTTATAAAAACCTAAGATGTAACATCTATCTCACAATATTGATTGGCACTTTAGTGTGATAAAAGGGGTTGAACCTGAAGGGGGAAAAAAAAAGGAGGAAAAAAAAAAAGGTAAACTGGGATTACTCTTTGAAGAATTGGAAAAAAGTCCCTATGACACCAGGTCAAACTTTCAAAATTTTTTTTTTTAACGTGGAATTGAACCAAATGCCATTTCAATGATTGTCTAAGCAATTCTCTTCATTTTTAAAGCATATAGATCCATGTTTGTAGCTTTATTACCAGCTGGTGCTGGAGCTAGCTCCAGCTCCAGCCCCAGCACAAAGCGCTGTGAATTCTTTCTATGCTCCAGCAGAGGAAAAAAAAAGGAGACATTTCAAAGAGAGAGATATGCTTTTGTTATTAACAGCAAACAAAGGAAACCCAATTTCAAACGACTGTCCGGTTCATTTATAAAATGCCCTTTTTAGGCAGCCTCGCCTGTTTTTCGGATTTTTTAAGAGCTTTGAATGAAAACACTGAAACAACTGTCATCGTACGGATATATCTCCAGTCATTGCTGAATTACTCCAAGTTAAAATAACCGGCACACAGACGCTGCGAACAATCATTCATTCAAGCGGCTCTTACTCGTGCGGACAGTTTCGTTGGAGCCTGTGGGTCTGTTTGTACGGGTTAGTGGGGCTGGGCTCGTGTTGCGGGGCGAAGCCCGTCACAAGCTCGGGGCGCGGAGAGGCCGCTC
>NW_010532090.1:0-2676 GCF_000687285.1 Phaethon lepturus | reverse complement strand
TTGGCAGCTGAGAAAGTGCCATCCGAGCCCTTCGTTCCCCTGCAGAACCGGTCGCAGCAGTGCAAACGTGAGCTCCTTTTCCCTGGTGCCTCCGGCCTCGCCGGGAGCTGCAGCCCCACCTCAGCTGCGCGAGGCCCCACCAGAAGGCTGGCAGGGCTCTTCTCCTCCGAGAGGAATACGGTTGGGTGGCACACAGGCACGCTGAAACGCCTTCCCCTCTCCTAGCGTATTACAGACTGTTACTGCTCGCTATGACCGATGGTGATCTCAGCTTTGCTATGATTTCTAGTAAGACAGAAATTAACCCCAGCCTCTGCTCACCTGGACAGGGTGATCTGGTGGTGTCTTTGAGAAACTGCCTGATTCAGGACTAGCACAAAATTATATTCCTATGTGAAGTCTAACAAAATGAAGTATTTTATTATTTCCTGGACTTACTGATACACTACAGAGCTTGCTGGTGTCAGGAAACAGACACAGGATAAACTGTCTCAAAGACAAAGCGTGAAGTGAAACCCCCTCCGAAACCAAACCCATCTTCCCATGGTAGCAGCAGCAGTACTCTGCGAAGTCACAAGTCGCACCGAAGCCGATTCATATCACAAGTGTCATGCTCTTCAATGCGGACAGTCTTCAATGCCAAATATTTTTAACTTCAGAAAAAGATATTGTTAGTGCAACTATACATTTTTTTTACTTTTTCTATAATTGAGGTGAATTAAGTGTAATTGGAAGCATCTGCTCCTATTTTGGCGCCCGATATAGCGTGGTATTCTGCATCTCCTGGAAGACGCTCTCCTTCAACTCCCACTGGATCCATCTAAAAATAGTTAATCTAAATCACATTCCCTCAGGCAAAAGTGCTCCTCAGCTCTCAGGATTTGCCCCTCCGTGCTAAGCAAAGACTACCAGCTTTCTTGCCCTGGCAGGGTCGGGGGGAGGCTCCAGGGGCCCCAGGAGGATGCAGGTGGAGAAGCCCCATTTTGCCCAAGCAGCACGTGCTGTCACCTGTGCCTTGCCTGGGGAGCGGCTGTGGGCGATGTTTGGCAAAGCCGTGACACCAGGCGCGAGGCCGCGGTGTGTCCTGACAACGCTGCGGGCTCCTCCAGCGTCACCGCTACTGCTGTGACCGCAGCCAGGGCAGTGACTGGCTCGGGGCCCGCAGCAGCTTCCCCAGGCACCCGGAGGAATGTCACCCGAGCTTAACAAAGGCCAGCTCCGTCTGATTTGATCTTCGACCATCCCTGCTGCGTGGAAGAGCCACCTCTCCCACTGCCAGCATCAGCCCGGGGCCGCATCCCCTCCGCCGCCGGCTGGGGACCTCCTCTGGCCCCGTGCAACAGCAGTCATGTTCCTCACATGGGCAACGACATATGTACTTGTAGTTACCCGTCCTTGGGGCAAATATTCCAGCGTCAGTTTTTTTCCTCATTTTTGAGCTAAGTATAGGCTGAACAAGCCTGCAAAATCTCAGGAGAGAAAACAGAGGAAACTTGAACAAAAGGATTTGCATAGAAGGCTTGGCACAACTGCCAGAAGTTGTGCGAGCCTTTGCTTTGTAGCCAGAAAGCATTTCTTATGAGGTCAGTACATTTACCAAAGAGTAGCATTTTGCTAGGGAAAGCTGTCTTCATGCCACTTTGGCTTCTATTTACTCATCAATTCAGCGGCCGCATGCAGGGTCCCCCAGCCTCGGCTGCCGAGGCTCTGCCACGCAGCCGTCCACGGGCGCCCTGCTGTGTCTGGGGGCCGTGAGCCGCACACGGCGCAGCCTTCGACTGAGGTCTCTGCTTAACCAGCTCTACGGTCAGGTCTAAAATCTGGCTCCGAAATTACTAGCTCATGTAAGTGGTACTGTCACAGGAACGTTTTCATATGCTTAAACCTGTGCCTCTATCTAGTGCTATCCATTTACAAATAAGTGCACATTCCAGGAATGGTATTCAGTTCTCAGTTAACCCTCTAGTTTTCAATATAGTATTAAACAATAGACTATATTACACAATACAATTCATTGAGCCTTATTGTGTTTAAAATTTGTCATAATAGAACCACCACCTTAACTTTAATATTATATGTGATTTTGCTTGTGACAACATTTTCCGGGGAAAGCTTACCACCCTCGGAGCGTGACTTTTAATTGGCTTTATATTCCCAGGTAGGAAATGTCACTATGACTCAGTCAGGACTGAGAACACAGGGAGAAATAAAGGTGAATAACCTGGTAAGTATGTTGCAGTTACATTAGACCAATGATTGGAAACTCAGAAAATTCAATCAATCAAACATAAAAACTAAAAAGAAGTTTGAAGCTGTGAAGTTAGGGTATTTACTCAGATTTCTTCGTCTGATCCCACACTCATGCCAGCGGTCCTCGCTTGTGAAAAGCAACATTCCCAAATAAATGTCTTTCAGAGAGTGCTCCAGTGTATGAAACAGTTAAGCCACAAAATACCCGAGCTGGGAAATGGCATCCTCTGAAGATCCAGAAGGTGATGATAGCCCAAACGTTAAGGGCATTTTTTTCTTTCTAGTGGGACGGCAACAGCTTTATCATCTTGTTTTTCTCGCTCTGCTAAGGCCGTCCCGCCCCTGTCTGGGCAGGCTGGCCAGGCCCGGGAGGGCTGCGGGAGCCTGGCCGAGGGGCTGAGGGGGCCATTGGGGCTTGAGGGGGCC
>NW_010532089.1:9627-19696 GCF_000687285.1 Phaethon lepturus | reverse complement strand
CACCGGGCAGCGCCGCGGGACGTGGCGGTGCCCCGTGCTGCCCCTCGTCCTCCTCCTACACCTGCTAAGAGAAGGAAAGAGTTAAACCTCGGTAATTCCCGCCCCCCCCCGCTACTTCCTATCGCTGCTTGAATTGCTGGAGCTTTGTACATCTGGTTCAGTTCATTCCCCGCGATTCAGGGTCTCGTTTTTCCCCTCCCTTGGGGACAGCTTTCCTGCGCCTTGCTGCGGAGCCTGACCCCGCTGCCAGCAGGATAGAGCCCCAGGAAGTCCCAACAGCCTCATCCCGACTGCGAATACCCAGCTGGGTTTTAAACGCATTGCATCAGAGAGCAGTAGGTCACCACATTAATCAGGAACTCTGAAATCCTCCGAGACACCTTGTTGGGAGCAGTTACCGGGTTCTGGCTAGTCTTAAACATAATTTAAAAGGCTTTGGGGTTATTTTAAGGCTTTTCCTTTCCTTCAGCCCTATCTCTATGTAAATGCTCTCTTCCACTTCTCTCTGCCGACTGCTTCTAACAGACGTATTATTTTGCTTCTCTGGCCTACTTTGTTACAGACAAAGTTTTGACTATCCGAGTTCTTTTTTATTCCATTTTACATTTTTAATGCTATGTTGTAAAACGTCCTTCCTCTTGAGCAGTAATAAAAACCTTTTTTTTCCCCCCCTCCCCTCTTCAGATTTCTTTTATAACACATTCAGCATTTTCTGGGACATAATTAAAACATCAAACAGTTTTCCTGCTGGTTATGCTAAAATCTGAATGCTTGAGTCTGCTGGCATTATTGAAAATTAAAATGTACTATTCTTGAGTGTATTTAGGATGCCCTTAAATAACTATCAAAAATGGTTTTGTTCTGCTTTATATACAGACTGGCACCATAATGCTAAAATACCTGCATTAAATAATGTATCTAATTGGTAGCATGAGGATACTTTTAAAAAGTATAAAATATGTATTTTTGTTCACTATTTTTCCTAGGCTAATGTGTCTAATTTTCCCATACAACTTTATCCCCAAGGAAAAATATAGACAGAAATACCATTACCAATACATGAAGTTCAGTGGTTCTCTCTTTAGATGTAATTGCTATCAAGGAGGCTGGCAGCAGGGTAATTTTAGTTCAAATGAGTACATAGCCTGAAAAAGGATAAATCAACCTTTGTAGGTCTGAAATTAGTTCCCAGTGTGGGATTGTTCTAGCTAAGTGTACATCAGGTTCATAAAATATATTTACCAGAATGAAAAGCCCCTAAAATCCAAGGGCAGGAGCAAGCTTGGGGCTGGAGGGGAAAAGTTTCACGCCCTGTGAGAAGACCTCCTTCCTCCTCCCTTTCCTAGCGACGATGGCCTCAAATTACCTTTTTAATCAGGCAATGAGGGCTCAGTCCTGTTCCCATTCAAGGCAGCTGAAAGCCTCCCACAGTACCCAAAATACCTTTCTCAGGATGGTTAATACCTTCAGTCCATGTTCACAAAGGAGCTGAGAAGGGAAGAACTGGCTTCACTGGTAAGCTGGAAAGGGACACCTTTACCGGAATTAGGCACCCAGTCCAGGGTCCCAACAGCACTCGTGGGTTAGATATAACTGGGATAACAAAACCTACATGTCACCTTAAAACATCCTGCAAGTATCCTTGTAGTGGAACTAACTCTCAACAGTGTTCTTGTTTGTTGCAGAAATTTCTCTTTTCTGTGCTGCCGTGGTTATGGTGAGCAATTTCAAAAGGGGGGATGGCTGGTGCACAACACAGAATTTAGGTCACACCTCTGCTTTGGACTGCGTGATGTTTCTCGTGCATTTTTGGGGCCCAAATGCACATGTGTTGGGCCAAATGATGAGAGATGTGTTCCCTACGTGTGTGTTTGTGTGGGTCACACGAGCAGCTGTGAACCCAAGTCCTCCCCTCCTGCCACAGCTCTAGGAATGCGATGGTTCCCAACTTAAAGCAAGGAAAATCCCCTGTCCCAGGAAAAATCTAGGACAAAATTCTTTAGTGCAAGGGGAGGATGGCAGTCAGTCTCTGTATCCCAGGTCTGCCCTACAGACCGAGATGTGAGATCATGCTTGTGCTTAAATTTGACCTGTCCATTTTTTGCTAAGAAGGGCTCCATTTTGGTCAATAAAGTGAATCCAGATCCAAAACTGTAAATTTTCAGCAAGACAGAGTCCTGTTTTTTTCGACACTAAAGATCATTTTTGTAAAAGCAAACCTGTGCCAGCCAGCATCACTTATTCACCATGACTTGGAGAACCAGGATGCCTGGGAGGCAGGGCCTCCTCTGGTTGTGGTCGCCTTGCTGCTTCGGGGAAGATCCCTTGCCCTGTGGTCCACACCTCTTTATCAAAGAATGAGTATTGAATGGGAAATGTCATAGAGGATAAATTTTTTAAAAATCTTTGTCATCCATTTGCTTCTAGAATGAACCTGAATTTTACAGAAGGAAGGTATAATTGTAGATAAACGGATATCCCAAACAGTGTATGGTGCAATTTCTCAGACAACCTCTGACGGCCATTCTGTGGACTCTGTTTCCATGCCTTTCTCCTCAAGTCATTTGAATCTAAAAATTGAGGTACTTCATTTCAGAGTACCTGGGCTATGTACAATTAACTTATATTGAGCTTAAATATTTCAGTTCATTGTAGATACTTGGGCAAATGGTAACCAGTTCCCAAAAAGTCAATTGATAAAAGTATTCTTAGGAAAGTAGGCAGGTGACTGAAAATCAAGGAATATGTGTCTCCTTTCCTGAAAAGCAGCCTAAAAATTATGGCCACTTCTCCTGATTTGGAGGAGGAGCGTTTGGCTCAGACTTTCCCACGCCTGCTCTCAGCCCTCCACTAAGTATGGACAAACCATTTTCTTAAAGGTTAAAGAGAGTCTGCATAACCTCATATGTACAGTGTGTCTGCTCCTTGATCCCAGCTTTCAACGTTGTCCAAAGTGTCACTAGAACGATAGAAAGAATAATAAACCCCCCCCAAATGTAGAAGATGATTGCTGAACATATTTCTTAAGCCAAAGACTTCTGTCTTGCTACAATATGCTGAAGTAAAAACATATCCAGGAGTCGTCCCTGGAGTCTCAAATCATTCTCTCATCACACTGGGTTCAAAGACAATGCGAGTTGTGCAGCATAGCTGAAAGTATCTGCATAAAGCAATTCCTCTATGATGTTGTTTTGTTTCTGGCTTGCTTTTACCTGGGCTATCTGAAGACATTGTTTGAGGCTAAGGGAAAAAATATGAATAATGTTTGGGCCTAGAGATCAAAAAATCAGGCTTATTTCCATAGTCGTTAGTAGCCAGCATCCCATGTGAATCTGTTCGTTTCTAAAGCTGCACTGAAATGCTGGGTGTATTAGGAAGGATTTCTTTTTATTTTTCTAAGAGTTTGTTCTTCTTGATTTTTGAAGATACTGAAAGCTTTTTGATGTCATAAAACCAATCATAAGAGGGAAAACACAAATTTAAATGTGAGATAAAAGGGGCTTTGCATGCATGAATAACAAGAAATCCATTGAACAAAACAAATTACTTACCACCTCCACAATGGCTCTCTGCCTCCAAGGGATGGCCTGGTTCACGATGAGGAGGTGACGGTGATAAAGTCACTGTGATACTGTGATCAGAAAAGCTGCAGTAAGAAAAAAAAGTATATAGGGGAAAGTAAACTACAAAGGAGGGAGGGTGGAAAAAGTGGCTCACCATTCCCCTGGGACTGTGAGTGACTTTCAGTATTTCCCAAAAAGTTTCACTTCAAACGTTAGGAGGCCAAAGAGATCTCTTTGTGCGTGCCAGTTCTGGCAGGCAATGGAGGAAGGCAGAGGAAGGAGGATGGCTGAATTTTTCATTCAAATAACTTTGTTCCCCTTTGGATATGCCTCGTCTGGAACGCCCATTGACGGCAATGAAGCATGAATGTTCCTGATTTGGAGGGCAGAAGTGATCTCTTCGATGTGAGTTTAAGAGGTTTGTTTTGGTTTGATTTTGTTTTCCATTTACAACCCTCCCTTTCTTTTACCATTTTAAAGCCATGAATGATGAGAGCTAAGGGTTGGGGAAAGGCCAAGAGAGAGATGTAGTTATAAATTTCCTTTACCGTTCTGTGTTTCAGTGTTTAGGAACCACTTCAGACTGGTTAGCAAGAAATACTCTTCCCTCCAGTCCCCCACTTCCACCCCCAGACAGGGGGAGGTCACGTTGGACACAATCCTTTTATATGTTTTTTTAATGTTTATTTTGTTTCCCAGGGCAGAGCACTGATTTTTAGGAGCTGAAAGTCTCAGGATGCCTCAAGGGGTACGGTATGTACTACAGAATAGGAATATTAAAGATATTTAATTTGTAGGACAGAATTTATATCTTTGCTTGACCAGCTGGTCTTATCCAAAATGTTGAAGAATTTTCTGAGCATGAATCCTTACCTATACAGATCTACCGTGTACTCTGTGCCCAGGGCTGTTGTAACTGAAGCCATTCCCACCTCCCAGCAAGCTCCGTTCCAGCTGCGCTCTAGACGTCTCACCCCTGGGACGTACTGGCTTGCGCAAGGGTTCTCCATGTCCCATTTCTACTGGGGTTCAAAACAAGGGGGAGTAAAACCCACAAAGCACTCTGAAGTAATTTCCTTTCCAAAGGACATGGAATATGGTCAGAGCACCTGGAAATATTTAGCTTTTTTTTTGTTGTCATTTTTGTCTTAGTTTCTTCCTTTCCCTCTCTTCTTCTATCGTTCCCTCTATTTCCTTGGTCACTGAAGAAACAGAAGGTAGAAGGAGAGGAGAAAGAAAAGAGAAGATGGTCAAATAGAAAAATAAATTAAAGGTTGATTTGATTTTTGAGCAATGAAAAAAAATCTGAAGAACTTCCCTGAAGTGTTTTTTGGTTTGGGGGGGGGTTTAATCATTGAGGTCTTTTTGTTGCAGTATTTTGAAATATGAATTTCTTTTCTTTCTTTGCATGTATTCTTTCACTCTTCAGTGTCCTTTTTACATGGGCAGGTAACAACTTTCCTGCCTGCTGTTGAGCTGCTGGCCATATCAAGCTCCTTTTTTGCATCACAACAAATCCTTCAATCACATTTTGATGGTCAGCAACCTTCAGCTTCCGTATCTATCAAATCAGCTACCTGTGAAAATGGTTATTGTCAAAGTGTTTGCTCAGGAATCCTCTGCTGTCAGTAAAATCTTATCCATGGCCTTCAGTGGTGTTTTGGGATCAGATCTGACCTAATTTGGTGGACCACTGATCAATTTTTCCTCCAGCATGCTTGTCATAAGGCCATGCTTGCCATATGTTCACTAATTTTTGTTATAAGAGTTATCCTTGGTTCTTGATATCAAAACAGTTGTTCTGAAGTGTGTTGATGATCACATCCAATTGAAAACTATAAATCTGAACTAAATTTTGCTTCAGAGATTCCTACTGTATTTTTGCAACTCTTATTTTACTGCCATTCAGGGAGGAAAATATATCTCAAGTACATAAAGAATACACAGAATGGATAACAGTGTTGGAAGAAGCCTGAAGGACATTCAAGAAGCCTTCTGCTACTTCAAGTAAGCACCTCTCTGAAGAGCTGTTTCTTTTACCAGTAGTACTATGTCTTGAGGATCTGAAGAGCATTTCCATCACTGAGAGGAGCTGCAGAGAGTTACACAATAATCACCTGCAAATTTGACAAAGCAAAGTCAGGATCTTAATACTGCAATTCATTTCCTTTGATATATTATCTGTCATCTCCCTCTTCCCACACAACCTCTTTATACTGAGAGGGAGATGGCACGTCACCTATTCCCTTGACTGTTGAGAGAGACAGTTATTTTTCCCCCCTTTCTCCCTCTCTCGCTCAGCCTCTTTCTTGTCTTTTTTACTCCCTGGTTTCTTCTGGTTGTTTCTTCCATCTGTCCTTGCTCCTTTTATGGCTTTTGAAAGGAGAAGGAAGAATCCTGTTTGCTTCAGCTTGACACAAAATACCACGGCAGAGAGAGAGCCCAAGATGAGGGCTTCAGCCACGGGCCCACCACCAAGTGAAGGTGTCCCAGTACACGCTTATAGGTACGGCCAGGCTGTGTCTTAAGCAAAGGTCAAAACTCTGCTTATTTCACTTTCAGAGAGCTTGGATGGGCCTTTGGGGAGCTCTGAAGTCCAGGGGAGGAGAAAGCTCGCGTTCATGCTACCCGCTGCACAGGGAAGACAGGTCTGGCTGTGGACGTGTCTGCACGCCTGCATTTGCCGCCCAGTTGCCCTTGGGAGCTACAGGGCATGAGAGCTGCACGCTGCAAAAGAGCCCAGAGCTCAGTGATAATATTTATACAACCAGGCTTTTTATTACCTTGGGCTTCTTTGTCACTAGCTCTCGTTGGCTAGCAGAGGCTAAAGAAACCTCAGTGACAATTCATTTAATATTTAAATAACTTCTCGGACTTTACCGCATAAAGACTACCTATGGTTTCAAGTGTGATCACACGGCATATCTGGCTCTTAAATTTATATCAGCTTAAAACTTTGAGAGAAACTCTGAAGGCTACAAAACTGAGGTTTATTTATATCTCTTATAATCCCTATGAAATCCTAGGAGTGGAGTCACCCAAATGAGAAGTCACAGTGTTTGGGTTCTTGTCTAACCAAGGCTCATTGATTTTTAAGCGCATAAATTCAGAAACTCTAAAGACCCAGCCAAAGACAATACAGCAAGCAGCACAGTTTGGAGGTTCCCCCCGGGGAGGAGATGTGGTTGTAAACACTTGAAAACGTTTAAGTCCAGTGAATGCTCTAGTTATATTTGGTAGGTCTGACAGGACAAGCAGTCCTAACAATCTGAAACACTGGACAGAATGGAAGGAAAGGCTTGCCAAAGATAACGAAAGCCTCACAGCCCTTCTCACATGTCCTCCGCCAGGACGTGCAGCTATCGTGGCCTCAGTCGTCCTAGAGATGTTCTTCCCCCCGGGCAGCTCTGATCCAAGGGACGCGGCAGATGTCCTCTGCGTTGCAGGCTCGGCTGGCGAGGGCCTCACAGGCTGCATGAGGAGCGAGGAAGACCTGCACGGGGAGCGGAAGCGTGACGCTTCGCGCTGGGCCACGGCGCAGCTGGGACGGCAAAGCCCCCTGCGCGGGGTCCGACACCCTCGGCCGCTTCTGAAAGTCTCCTCGTGGGTGCACGTCACAGACAGGTTTAAATCAGCGTTTGTAGAGGTGTGGTTTTGAAGCAGAAAGATTCAACCAGTTCCCTAGCATCTCGGGGAAGCCTGCGGGAGGAGAAAGGCCTGGTCTGGGCTCGCCCACGCCCTGGGTCGGTGCCCCGGCCCCGCAGCCTCTCTCCTGGCCGCGACTGGTGCCGGGCTCCAGGCCCCCGGCTCCCGCAGCAGCCTGGCGTGGGGCAGGTCTGGTGCCCTCCCAGGGGGGAAAACGGGAATCTCTCCCTGCAGAAAAGGGCTGGAGACTTCTAAAAACCCCTCAAGAGGCGTCAAAATTCCTCTGTAAAGAAAGGGTGAGGAACAAGCAGTAGATGATGTCCAAAGACGTGCTCGATGTAAGGGGACTGTGGTTCAAAACCAGGACTCCGGGGTTTGTGAGCAACGGGTGCGAGCAGCAAAGAGAAGTTAGCGCTGGATGGATGGGTAAGGAGAGCAAGAGCATCCGCAAAAATACCAGGGGAGATGAAGTACTAGCTGGAAGTTGAATCCTTCAGTAAACTGAGACTGAACTCTTTTGAAATCGGCCTTTAAATAAATATACAAGCACAAAGTTTGAACAACTGGGAAACACTGGAGAAAAATAAACCTGTAAAAATGAAGACAATGACAAAGAATGGGTAAGGGAATATAGAGAAAATATGAATATAAACAAATCAGCTTTCCAGATTGCATACATCCCAGAACACGTCGGGAATTGAATAACAAATTTACTGTACAACAACAATTATTTTTTGACAAATCATGGGAGATTCCCAGGGCCTGGAGCAAAGCAAACATTGTGCAGATTTTTCAGAGGAGAACTGAAGCATGATCCCGATAATTACCATCTCATACGTCAGTTTTCTCTCCCTGATAGTATAATAGCACAATTAATTTCCTGAGACCTGTGGAGCTGACTTGCTCATTGCCCCCAGAAGATCCGGCATAGTCCCACACAGCGCCGGTGCAGGGCTGACTGACAGCTACGGTCCCAACCCGGAGAAAGCAGAAAGGCTCGCCCGGCTGCGAAGCATCCAGCAGCCTGTCTGGATCCCACGCTGCAACCCTGCGCAGCAAATAATACACAAGGTGATGCTGAACAATTTCCAGACTATAAATTATACTAGCGCTCTGCCTAAGCTCCTGGTACTAATTTACCTGATCCGAAACTCAGCGGTCTTGTGGACAGCCCGTGTCTACATCCGTGAAGAGCCTGCGAGGACATACTCCCAGCTCAGCCAGGCGCTGGAGGGACAACCTGCCCATCTCGCGCGGATCCCACGTTCCTAGAAATGCATTGGGAAAGAATTTAGAGAAAACAGAAAGATTTACAGATGGCTTAAAAAACAACCCACATCATTGTTAATATAATGAAAAATTGGAGAGACAATGAATAAACAGCCGCTGCTGCGGTCAGGCTAACGTTCGTAGCTGTTTGCCCGGCTTCTGGGAAGGGGCTAAGGAAAAATTCCTTTCCTTAATTCCTTCTTCCCACCCAAAGCCTTCTGGTTTTGACTTTGTGCAGGGCATATATATTTCATCTATAATCATTATTTGTAGATACTTTTTAGGGCCAGGAGGGACCATTAGATCATCAGTTCTGGCCTCCTGCATAACACATGCCGTAGAGTTCCATCCAAGAAGGTAATGAACTATTCACCTCGGCTGCAGCGGTGGACGAGGGCTGAACCTGCGACTGATTCTGTGGCTTTTGGGGGGATCACAGATGAATTTTAACATTTCTTCATACTGATCCTGCAAAGCATCATCACATGGAAAATCCCACATGATAAACAATTCTCTTCTCCAAAAAAAACACTGCTTGGAGAAAGGGGGGATGGGGGAACACTTTATTCCACAGTATAAATGGAAAAATTTAGAGATTATCAGCTTTTTCCAAATTTCATATCAAGTTTTTTATTCTTGCCCTCTTCCTAGTTAACTTTTGTCAAAATAACCAGACACAAGCATCAGGGAAACTGAATGATAGTTTAGTCTCCAAAAGAGGGGAAAAAAAGAACTTACTGAAATGTGTTTCTGTAGTAGACTTTATAAATCCATTTAGTGTGGTCTAATGTAAGTCAGGCTTTAACAAATATTTTTGCTCAACTTGGTTCCAGGATAAAATTGTCGAAGTTACTGAAAGGTGAAAAAAACCCTCAATCTATTCAACTTAAAAAAAAAAAAAAAGACGACATTTAAGGGGGGTCTAACTGAAGTATACAAAAATCTTAGCTGAATGGATAATATCAATGCATGTTACTACTTTTGATACTGCACAGATGACAGGATTGGGGGCATAAATGGAAGTTCAAAAAACAAATTCAGAGGAGACATAAGGAAGTGCTTTGTCACTCAAAGAATAATAAATGTTTGGAATGGCCTACTGGGCAAGGTTGTTGAGGCAAAGACAGTGGGCTCGTTCAAGAAGCAATTAGATGCTATCCTGGGGGAAACGCTGTATTACAAGAGACAAGCATCAATGTGTTGAATGGCCTTTTCTCATTCCTAACATTTTCTATGTTCTTTTCTCCAGCTTGTACTCTTAAGGGTCTGCAGCCTCAGTGTATGATATCAAAACTGAAATCAGGCCCAGCAGTGTTCTCCACTAAACTGGGCCAAGAAGCATAATAAAGATTTGGCCTTGCTATAAAAATGTGCCACGCTGTACTGCTACCCTGCTTATTCCATGCTGGCTTCTGGGCTTCTAATAAAGGAACAGGCGTTGGGCAAAGCACCCAGGGTTCAAAGATTTGTTTCACACCTTGTGTTGAGTCCAGAGCACACTTTCAAGAAACTGGGACACCCTGCCCTTCAGGTGGGAGCACTTCAGAGGTGGCCCAGGACAATTCCAGCGCATGCAGGGCTCTTTGGATCCT
>NW_010532089.1:289-9596 GCF_000687285.1 Phaethon lepturus | reverse complement strand
ACACGGCATTCAAATGTGCCTTTATTAGTAGTTATTAATAATTTTTGAGAATTGCTCCATCCCTTTCACCTTACCCGTCCATTCTAATTCTCTTTCTTCTCCCTCCAAGCACAGCGCTGATTCTTTCCCCCTTTGTGGACATCAAAAGGGAAGTAAAGTTTGTGTTTGTTCTTCGGTGCGTGCGAGGGCGCCTGCAGGACCAGCGAGTCTTCAGAAGGTTAAATACCGTTTGTTGTGCCAAAACGGGTGCGCTGCTCACTGCGCAGTCAACTGAAAGGGTGCAGTTGCACCCCACCACCTCCCAGGCAAGCTGCAGCCCCCTCCACCCTGAGGTCCCCCCAGCTGTCCCAGCACCAGTCGCTACACACCCACGTGCTCACCGGGCAGCGAAGAGGGACCCATAGAGCATCCCACCGGAGATGTCCCATCTGGGAGGTGTCATGTTCAGCTGCTGAGGAGCAACAGAGTTCCTGGCACCCAGCCAACCAAGCTGAAGTCGACTCAGACGAGGGCAGTGACTCAAGATATATCTTAGGTTGGCCATTTGATTGCATTCATCTAATTTAGGGGTTACAGGGGAAGCTTCGGGGGCTCTCTGTAGCAGGCTGCATTGAGGCACTACAGTAAAGATGGTCTCTCCTCCCCTAAGCTTACTGGGCATCCTACAACAGACGTAGTAGGCAGGCACAACTAGACAGTGAGGAAGACCTTGAGGGCATTCGTTTTACTACACACACAGGACTGTGCAGCTCTTAGCAAGTATTTCACAGGCAGCTCGGCAGGGGGGGATTTTAGGGAAGTATTTAAAGAATGCTGCATTTGTAGCTGTGCAGTTTTGTATGGGAAATCTCTACAAAACATATGCACAAGGGAAAGTATTATTGGGAAGGGGGGAAATGTATGGATGCGCAAGAAATGCTCAGCTAAGAAAGCAGCTTAAGGACTGGAGGAGAGGGATGGCAGCCTCTCCCTCTCCAGCCAGGGTGAAGAAGGAAAAAGAAACCTTGAGCTGCCACCCCCACCCAGGAGCTAGGGCAGCTCCTAACTCAGGGCCATGCAAACAGAAGGTAAATTAATATGAATTGCCGAAAGACTCACACAGTCTGTCTTTTCTTCCCCGAACTCTTCTGCAAGGTTTAATTATTTTATTATATTATTATTTTTTACTGGTGAGGAATTCTTATTATTATGGTTCTAACCGTCATTACAGTGGCTTTGTGCCCCAGCACTCTAGGGGAAATGCATATTCAGAACAGCTTTGCAAGTGCTGCCGAAACCATTTGATGTCTGCACCACTAGCTAAATTATTTGCTAACAAACTTTGAGACTTTTTGCCCTTCCAAAGGAACCATTTCATATGTGGTTTTTGGCTTCCTCTGCAGTCGCCCAGCAATATTATTTTATCCCAGCAAAGAGCATATTATTGTTTAATATCACTGCTATATTCCAGTATGTTTCCCAAGATGATAAATGTTGGCACAGAAAAGAGGCAACTTTTTCAAACAATAAGTAATAAATTGTGGAAGGCTGAGGTAAATATTTTTCCATGTCCCCAAACAACTCTGAGTACATTCCTGAGGAGTCTATTGACAGTAAAATGTTTGAGAACAAGAAAATTTGTTGGATCAGGTTGTGGTTGTTGTCCAACCCATAAAATATCAAGAAAATTCCTAGCTTTTTCTACCATCTGTTCCACTGTGTACTTCTGGGTGCAGCTTTAAGTAAAGCATTCAGAATGTCTACTATAGCAAATACGAATATGAATGAGTTAGTGGGAGAAGATAAACTGTATTGTTCCATGGCTTTAGGAAAAAAAATACAAACTAAAATACAAACTGAAACACAAAGTTTTGTCAGATATGTCCAAGTATCTTGGCAATGCATCACTCAAATACCAGAATTCACTGTGCTAGTGTGATCTGCAGTGTTATGGGCACCCATCCCTGCCCGGTGACACGCAACCCACCCAAGCACGGTCAAGAGAAGACACACACAGGTTGTTGAGCACTGAGCATGTGCCATGAGTTGCTTGAGAACAAGCCACAGGTAACAACTGTCAGAAATTAACTATTAAAAATGTGACCTCAGGATTCTATTTGAAAACCACTCCCTGGTGGAGGGCAAGCCGCAAAGAGAAAAGGATGACCAAAATCAAAATATTATTATTTAGTGCAACGTCTACCTGCAGGTAATGCCACTGCAACCACTCTCGTGTGCATTGCCTCCAGCACCACACATATAACTGACCACCTCTGGCCCTGTACAGCGCTTTGGACCTGATCCTTGCAGATGCTGCCCTCAGGCTGGCACACTCACCCAGGAGGAGTAGGAAAAAACCCGCCAGCAGCCAGAGGGACAAGGGCTGGCAGCTAAGCTGCAGGTACCTGGCCCCAGCTGCATGAAAATGTGCGCCTCTATGTAGAGAAAAGGCTTATTGATAATAATTTTTCGAAGGATTTTTACAATGTTTAAATATTGAATATGGGTATATTCAACAGCCTTCTGGGCCAATATTTGCCAGTTTAAATTGAAACTATTAATCCTCTAGCACTATAAGGGGAAGACATACTCAGTACACATACTCTGTACTTGAGACATAAATAATAAATGCAATTTAAACTGAAATTTCAGCAGACTTTCCATTAAGTAACAGATCACTGTTGGATGGTCATGGCTTTTTATATCTGGCAGAGGGCTGTATCTCAGATACGTAGACATCATGTAGAGATGGGATATTTTGTACGAACATTAATAATGATGTTCCTACATTGCTCACGCTGTGGAAATGCTTCCTATTCATCTCATTATCTTCTGGTCCCACAATGGCAGCATGATGAGTGCAGAGAAATGAGTGAGAAGCCTTCTATGTCTTTGTGTGGTGGGTATAAAATGGTTGCAAACCAGCTGAATGCTTAAATACATTATATCTTTGACATTTTGCACTACCCTTCTGGAAAGACCCCATATATTTAATATCAAAAGGGCAGAGACCACTTACCATGGGAGAAAAAGAGAATGATTACTTTGTCCTGCTATCTGTATCCCAGGGAGCAGATCACAGAGGACCAAGGTGGTTTCCCTTACGCCTTGAAAGGGGCTGATGAGAACCCAGAAGCACCTAGATAGAAGGCAGATTCATTCACTCGCATCAGTCCCACAGATCTGCTCTGAATCTCTCTTCCCAGTTTCCTCCTCCAGGGTTAAAAAGATGGCAGAGCAGAGTGTGCCAGAGAGAGGTTGTTCTCAGTTATTGTTGTGTATGTTTCAGTGGTCGTTGCTGTCTTCATAACCCTCATTTCAATATAAATCACTTCTGTTTTCACAGTTTCTCCTGGACTAGTTCCACATCCCAAGGACCATTCCCATGAGTAGCTGTTGAATCTGTCCCCCCAGCTCTTCTCTAATGACCTTTCACAACACTGGTAAAGGCTTCAGCACTCACTGAAAGCATCAAAGGGCCTATTCTCATCTTTCACGGAATCTAAGAAGAATGGTGGGGCTGTATATTCACAAAGCTGGCACTGCTTCTCTGCATGTCCTTGGGCAACTCCTTTAAAAGCTGCAGGAGTCTCCATGTGGGAGAATGGGAATAATGACACTGGCCTGCCAACCATGAAGGTTACAACACAGAATCACTTAAAAGACTTGCTGAAGCCCAAAAGAGTTGATGCAGGCAAAGCACTTTGCAGGGAAGAGGTATACACAGTCACGGAGAGGAGAGGAATGTGCCCAAAGGTAGCTTCGCTGCCACCCCAGCCTGTAGCCCCAAAACACAAATGATGACAGGACTGCAAGCATGAGTATCCCAAGCTTCACTGATCTAATTTACATCAGCGGACAACTTATTGTACAGACTAATCTCTGGAATAGGCCCCCTTCCCGCATGCTACTAACAGAACTATAAATATTTAATTTCAAATAGAAGATACTAATAAGCATCTTAAATAAAAGAAGATTGTGGTAGATTGGCAGACTGCCATGCTCATCTCCACTTTATACAGTGCTTCCTTCTTGACTTGAACTGCTAGATGACATCCTCCTGATTGAATTAATTGGCCTCTTCCTTGCCCCATGCTATTTCTGGTTTAATTATCCTGCAGTTTGGCCAGCAGTGGACGATGTTCTTCCTGTTGCTGCTCTTTTGCTCTCAGTGTTCTCTGTTGGTGTGGGCTGTTTTCTAAATTCAGTTCCATTTTCCTCTTACGAGTTCCTGACCAATATTTTGTGACATTTTCTGCAGAAAGAACCTTTTAGAGCCCAATGCAAAGTGAGCTGTGATCAAAATCCATGGGATTCCACAGCGGATAGATCAGGTTTTCACACCTGCCACGTGCCTCAGCAGTTATAGGACAGAAACGTGCATTGGAAAATGAAGCTGCACATGTGAGGAAGAAGAGATGACAAGACTGATTGGAAGAAGAGAAACTGAGTTTCTCTTTTTTCAGGAAACTGCAGCTTGACCTCAGGTTACTGAAATATTTCTATTTACTTCATGGCTTTTCCATTGCAGATATATCAGATATTAGATCCATCCAGTGAAGTACATTCCCTTGTAATTACTGAATTACAAAAGCACAAAGAGTTACAAAAGAGATGAAATGCATTTTAGAATTAACCAATTGGTTTTTTGGTTAATTTTGACACTTCTCTCCATGTGCTGATTGACTTTTTCCATTACAATATTTTAAACTGTTAAAAAGAAACTTAAAAATTAAGGAAGAGGAACCTTTCTGGATAGAAAGAAGGAAGGAAAAGGAAAGTTCAGCTTACAAGTAATTCCTCTTTCCTGGTAAGCAGAATGGATAAGAGAGTGATGCGTTGAGAAAATATGAAAGCCATTCCTGAACGGTTTCATAGCCACGAAGGGCATAATGTCAGCTTAAAGCAAACCCAAACCCATCCTTAAACCCTAATTTCCATCTTTTTTCTGTTCCTGGGAATCTTTCAGCACTCTTTGTGACAGCTGTACCTGATCTTTCCCCTACCGTGAAACGCTGCCTAGTTTACATGCCCAGCCAGTGCTTCTTATATGGGCTGCCCGAGCTGGTTTAGTCTGTGTCAGGGAGCCAAGTATCAGTAAAGCTGGGGAACGTTCTCCTAGATCAAGAGAATATTCCTGTGCTACGAGCCATGCGCTGCAGCTACGCTTGAGACCAGCCATGGACCCATACTGCACTCGGCAGGGGTACCTATAGGGTTGTTAACAGTCGAAGAGATGTGAGGCACAGCCCTGTGCCATTATTTCCTTTGCCTTCCAAAAACACTTCTCTGAAGTGCCCAGAGACATCCTGTCGTAGGGGTTATTCCCAGTTAAGATAAACCAAGTGAAAATGTGTGCTACTGTCAAAAGAAGAGTAACGTTAGTGCTTACGAAAGCTCCCCTTCGGATGTGAACACCGCTCCGTTATGCATAACCTCTGTGTTTGATTCCTCTGTCATATTTTCTCACACTGGAGATGGTCCCAAAGCAAACCTCTGAACGCAAGCACAGAACATGATCAAGAATCAAAGCCTAGAACACCAGAACATATGTTTGACTTCTTGTTTTTGTCTTTATAGAGGTCCAGCCAAAAGCTTCAGTGCAAACACCCTTGAATATTTGTATGTTTTGCACAATAGGCCAAAATATGCATGCTTAATACTATTAACCTTCTGCTGACTAAACCTTTGATGCAAATCTAGTAATTGTTATTGATTCTGCAGGAGAGAGAAGCCCCGTTCTACCCAAATACAAGGCTAGCTCAGCCTTGTTTCTTCCCCAGATATTCTGATTGTTCCTTCAAGTCAAGAGAACATTACTCCATACTACTGAACCCCTGAGATGGGTTCCCATAATGTTCAGGCCTTTAGATAAAACTCTGGGGGTGCAGACCACTACGTGGTATGGACCCACCATACCAGGTGCAGTGGTTTCCACTGAAAGCTAGTGACCTGTGTTTAAGACCAAAGTAAAAGACAGATTTCTCATATTAAGCTGGTTTACTCCTAGTAATAATAAAATTGGATAGCATGCGAGATAATTACCTTAGCAAAGAAAAAAGGTCTTTGGTATGACCAAAGACCTATGCACATATGTCTCAAACCTAGAATGTACCCATAATCCTTCTGAGAGAAAAGTCAAACTTACCTGCAAATTCCACAGCTGGAGGTCTGACATCATCAGATACCTCCAACAACCTGGACTTTGCCTCTGTCCTCCTTACGTCCTTATGCGAGTCTTCAAATTCCGCTGAAGGTTTCTGCTCTTCCAGTCCTCCAGCTTTTTTAGACATGTCTCAGCAGTCTGTTGACATCCCATACAGGTCAAAATAAAGTGTCAAACTACTGATTTTTGTCATGAATCAAGCTTTTGCCCATGTTTAGGTATTCACTGTCTTTTCCTCCTTGAGGTTGTTTCTGACAATCTCACTAAGTGAATTAATGAACATCACACTTCTAGAGATATTTTTACACCACTCATGTAAGACTAGAAACTACCCAAACTATTACAAAGTATCTGGAATCCATCCTGGCTACTACCTCATGGATATGATACAGGAGATAGCTTAGTGCGTTCTCCTTGCACACTCAAAATCCCAATGGAAATAAAATTATTTAAGACAGAAAAGATGAAACAAAAAAAAATCGTTTAAATGTTACTCCAGACAATTTCAGCATGGAACACCTTAACCATGCTCATTAATCAAATCCCAAATAAAATCAGCTGTCTTCTTAAGTGAGAACAGAGAAAAATTAGGACAACATATATCTGTGAAAAAAGTTAGACTTTTTTTATTCCAGGAGAACTCAACTAAAAGCACCCTCCATTCAGGCACCTGGGTTTCGTTTCATAATAGCTTCGGTCCATTGTTCCTTATTATCAGAGCTGACTATGTTCAAGCTAAGGCAGATCTTGTTCCTAAATTTATGTCTCTGTGTGTGACCACTACAATATGTGTTTTGTATGCTTTTTCCTGAGAGCTTAATATAGTGATACCTGTGACACGGCTTGGACTCCCCCTTTCATGTATATTACCAACTCGAACTGCAACCCGCTGCTAGATTTTTCTTAAACCCTAAAATGAGGGTCTAACCTTCTCTTCTTTTTCTTTTTCTTCTCTGTTACCTGTAATCTTGATTTGACTCGCACAAAAGTGACACAGTGGGAAATCCACTCAAGAAGACTTTGACAACTAACAATAGAAACCTACCTACACGAAAGTTGACTGGTGCCGTTTATAGTGAAAAAATGTATTCAAGTTTAAAGATGTCATCTGTGTTAACTGACCCGTGTTGGTTTTGTGTGTTTTTGTCAAAAGTAATGTGCTGCAGAGTCACCTCTGTTAGGTTAAAGAAAGCTAGACAGAACAACATTACCACTAAAAAAACACAGCTATGTTCAGGGGGAAAAAAAAAAATCCCTCCAAAATATTTAAGTTTGGGTAAATACGATTTTTAGGTTGGGCTAAATCCAAAGGATTGATATGAAACAGTTAAACTTGAGCATATTTAAATGTAACTAATACATAGAATTATTCATACTCCTTTTTCCTTCTCTAACATGAAAAATATTGTTATTTTATGCAGTACCAAAGGTGTGCTAAATGTATCTATCTCATGTATTAAATTAAAATAAGATCACTGTACATTTTTCAGTAGTAGTTACTGATTGTTTTGGTTTCAGTTTTAGAGTTGAAGTTGAGACATTTTACACAGACTCCTTTCCCCCTGGAATGAAAGGAATCCAGTTCTTGCTGCAAACCAACTTCCTCCATCAAATGGGACACCCACGAGTTGCCATTGGGAATCTTGGACATTTCACGCCAGAAAAGAGATGCAAGTCAGTACGAAGTTCAAAGATGCTAATACACAAGTAAATGGTCTTGAGAGAACCTATGAGGATATTGAAGTCATTGACACTGTACAGCCAGTCCTCATGTCCTCTTCCACATTACTAGCTTTGCTCTACTAGGCCAGATCTTGTTGCTGGTCTCAGCTGGCTTGAATCAGTTTGTCTCATCATTATATTCACTGCTAATGGACGCTTTTGTTGAAAAACATATCAAATATTCTGTAACTGTGAAACTTAACCCCAAAATAGTCCTTTGGGTCAGGTTACAAACATGTGAGGTGGATCTTACGCTACTACGACATCCCTGTGAAATGCAGGACAACAGGTAACCCTGGTGGCTCTTGGAAGGAACCTGCGGTGCTGAGATGCAACAGTGATGAACACTGTGTAAAGTCTGGATGGAACAGAAAGGATCTGAAGGAAGAAGGAGGCAGGGTGGCTGTTGCATCCATCAGCTCGTTCATCCATGTCAGGGTAGCCTGAAGAAAGGACAGAGTTCAGAGGGGTCTGCACTGTTGTTGTCCATGCTGCGGCTGGTCTCCAGATAAACAGAAGGCTTTAATGAGTGAACAGATTTGTAGATGGCAAATCTTTCCTATCTTTGTATTGCCTACACCTGAGTGATGTCTGTTAATTTAAATTCACTTAAAAATTTAAAGAGGGTGGGAGAAAGAAAAAGATCATCTCTTAAAATGAAAGAATGTGAAGTAAAGCCATTTTGTTCAATGGTTTTTCACTAATACAAGTTCTTTGTCACCCTTCATGATGCAGAGAAGTTCATAAAAGCAAGCCACTTGGCTGCTTTAGCAAAATTCATACAGTAAACAGGAAACTAAAACACATCATTGGTACAACCAGGAGCACTCCAGAAAATCCAGTGAGAAGCAAGTATGTTGGAATGAGTCACTGGAGAATGTATTTCATCTTCTGCCATTGTGGCAACCTTGATTTTGCTGTGCAGGTCCTGAACATGCTTACTACAGAGTAAGAGTAGTGCAAGACAGCGTGCCTCATGACTGCATTTTTTTACCACCATTTTAAAGCCAGGTAAACTGAAGGACTGTGTTAATGCATATCTCAGGCTGCTAGGAATGTAATTTGGGCATCGTCTTTCATTTCAGACATTAACAGGCATTTTCCGGTATGCTCCTTCATACGCAGTACGTCTTCCCCACACAGACCCTCCACCTCAGCCCAGACAAGGGCTATCACAGGACCACAGCTCCCATCTCACCTGCCTCATTTCTCCTACAGCTCCACTGCCAGAGCAGTCTCAGCATCAGACCTCCATGAGATGAGAGCTGGCTAAATTCTCCAACCAGAAAACCCCCAAAAGTTGTGTGATTAAACAAACCAAACCAAACCAAAATCAAAATCAAAACAAAAAGCCCTTTAAATTCTACTCTAGAGAGGATGTGTTCAGGTGCAGATGGGGGTTATTGCGTCTTGTGTCTGTCGCGGGGTAGTCAGGGTAAT
>NW_010532089.1:0-258 GCF_000687285.1 Phaethon lepturus | reverse complement strand
TTTGTGTCGCTTGGGGGGGGAATTCGGGATAATCCCCCCAGCCATACCTACCCAGAGGAAGAGACAACGTTTGAAATTCCTGTTAGAAACAATTATGTACTTGACCTTAAGGTATGGGTCTTTCTGCTTTTATTTTTTTTAGGAGAGAATAAAGAAAAAAAGAAAAGAAAACCAGAAAGGCTCCCAGCTCTTTGAAGGTCCTGCTTGTGCTGAAGCAGGCGCTGTGAATTGGCCACCGGCCTCGCAGGGCGCGGGGGG
>NW_010532088.1:338-1056 GCF_000687285.1 Phaethon lepturus | reverse complement strand
TTCTCACAGAAGCCACCCCTGTAGCACCCCCCGCTACCAAAACCTGGCCATCCTCTGCAGCTGCACAGGTCGTGCTCCGAGACTGCGTTAGTGACACTTGTGACTACACCGAGTTCCTGGCACGTGCTGTAAAATCAGCCGGTGCCTTCTCTGCTCTCGACCTCCGGCGTCAGGACAGGTAGGGCACAGCCTCCGGGCGGCGAGGCGGGAGCAGCCGGCAGCAGCTGAATACATCCCAACCCTTTGGATTAGTTCCTTTGCCACAGCTATAAAGAGCTTTTTTGTTTTCCGTGATTTCAGAGCACAGCTGGAAACGGGGAGCTCTGGCTCTCCCGCGTACGGGCACCGCGGTGCAGGACAGCGGAGCCTCCGTGGTTAAAGGAAGGCTGGCAGTAGCGCTGGGCACATTCTGTGATCTTGAAAAATGCAGAAAGCGCGTGGCGGCGCGTGGCACGCGGGCTCTGCACGGCCCCTTGGAGCTGTGCGGGTGCGTGAGCCAGGAGGAGGTGGGGTACCGCGACCGGTGGGTTGCACCCTCACCCACGATCTGTGAATTCAGCAATGGGGTTCACTGTGTCTACAGGGGTCTCCTGGGGGGAGGTCAGTGCAGATACAGCAGTGCTCTTGCACTCGTTACACCGTGTCCGAATTTCTGGGAAAGCTGCTGTGAAAATAGAATTTATGACTTCGGGCAATTTTATTCCTTCACCTCGTGGCT
>NW_010532088.1:0-269 GCF_000687285.1 Phaethon lepturus | reverse complement strand
GGCTGGCGAGAGCCCAGCATCCCGGCAGCTGCCATGCAGGAGCAGGTCCCTGATGCAGAGCTCGGGATGCTCCGGATAGCTGTTAGGCAGACGCGCGGCTTACCTGGAACCAGTCCTGTCCCACGCTTTCTGAGAGCCTCCACGCCCAGGCAAGGCTGCAGCTCCAGCTCCTCTGTAGAATCGCAGTTACCCCTGTTTCTGCCCCCCAGTATTAACATACGTGCAAAGAGCAATCCAAACTATTAAACTGCTTTTATTCCCAGGACCCG
>NW_010532087.1:0-3307 GCF_000687285.1 Phaethon lepturus | reverse complement strand
ACTGCTCCATGATCTTCCCTGGTACGGAGGTTACATGATCCAGAAAATCTTTGATATGCCTATCATTTTAACTGTTTTTCCTTATATATGCCTTTTATTATGTGCTTTTAAAGTGTAAAAAAATGACCAAGATGGAAAACATCTACTATGTTTTTAAATTCAGTAAAAATATATAAAAATACATATATTAACTATTTTAAAATAAAAATGGAATAAATTAACTTATGGTAGGTCACAGTCTCCTTTACATTTTCCTAAAATAGTTTATGCAGTATAGCGGAATCCTGTTATATGTTTCCTCCTTTAAAAAAATATACATACATCCAGCATGACTGTTCTTTAACAGGTGTGTTATTGGATAGAAACAAAGGCCAATTTCTTAGTGAAATTAATGAAACACTTGCTATTGACTTTAATGAAAGTGGGATTGAGTCCCGTCTCTTAAAATTTTATTATTGTATAATATGGGGTTTATGGAGGCATTTATTGCTGATTTTATTATGAACAGTAATGATTCTTGGCCCATATATGCCAGTATTTGATTAAGTCCCTATATAGTATATTCTTCAAGCAATTTAGTCAATAATTACATCTGCTTGACCTTTGAGATTGATCTTTTTCAAAAAATGTTTAACTATTTATTTGATAACTTGTTTATTATTTTCCCTTTTATTGAATGAAACTTTACTCCTTAAATATTTAGTACCCAAGCACTATGTCTTGTATGTCTTTAATAAAGATTGATGGGTTTTGTCTTTTCAGGGTCTGGACTTCAACTCCATTTCTTTAAGTATTTACTTATAAAACACACATTCACTCTTCATCTTTCCCCCTTTCTGAGAAAAACAGAGTACTGTCAGCCTAAACAATCACAGCCTTATATTTTCCTGTGGGTTAGGTGTATATTTTATGGCCCATACTTAAGCCTAGTTCAGACAACAGAAACAATGCAGACAATGGACACAACACCATTGAATTCAACCATTCAGATTAAGAATGTTGTTAAGTAAGTAACATTTGAAAATATACTATATTGAGTTTTTACTCCTTGTGGCTTTGATAGTGTAAAATAAATGGAGGTGCTCTCATTAACATTACTTTTATATTTTGTTCATCAGAGGGGCTTTTGTCTAGCTGGCATAATTTAGTATGAAAGATCACAGTCAAAAGTAGGCTACATTGCTCTAAACAGCTACGCTTTAAAGTGAAGATGCCTTGCAAATATTTATTCATGATAGCACACTGTAGTAACCTTCCCTCTGTCTTCCCCTCCTTCTCTGAAGTTTTTTTTTTTTCTTTAACCGATCCCTCAGGCAACAAAAAACAACAGCTAACAATTAGTAGCTGTCACACTGTTCTGACACAGAACAATAAAACAATGCAGAGGTTAAAATGTCTCCGGTTAATGTTAAGAATAACAATTCTGGTCACTTATATGCCTCTAGCATAAAAGTTTTATATCATTTAATTTTTTAATATTAAATTAGTTGTAGTACCAAAGCATGTTATGTTTCATTTATGTAAAGAACACAAGCCACCATTCAACAAATGGCTTATGTTTTCAGTTGAGATTGCAATTGTATTTTTAGGTATCTGAAGGCTGGATTAAAAAAAGAGAAAAAAGTCTTCAAATAAGAGCTCCTTTCCTAGGTATCCCAGCTGTCTAGTTATTAGCATTTTGTTGCTCTGAGAAAGGCTCTACATACTGTGTATATAAAGGCAGTCATATGCTGAATTGTTCTTTGTATCATCTTGCCAATTTCATTATCTGCTTAATGTAGCATTTTTTGTTCTAATGAATGTTTACAAAATGCATTCTATATTATCCAAATAATAATTAATTTTTTTAAAGAACTAGACCTCATGTTGCAAAGGACATCTGAGGACAGGTAACCTAATTCACAATTAATTTATCCATGTTACTTCTGCTTCTACATAGGATGAAAAGGCATGTCTGACTGCTGTTAATATAAAAATATAAGTGTTTGTTGAAGTAATAAATATTATTAACCATTTATATTCTTATAATGACTCCTAATAGCTTCCTTTCTCAAATATCTTATAGCCTTTCTAAAGTGACGTTCACAATAATTGTATTTTGTTTTTTAACCTTAAAAATTTCCCAATTTGTATGACAAGGAAGCTCTGATTTTGGTTCAGCAAATAATGTTTCTGTAATTTAATTCGGTAACTGATAATCTTAATTTTCCCAATCAAACTATTTAACTTTGTTATAGCTCACTTACAGTGTCCTTGTTTTGTTACAGTGTCCTTCAAGCAGCACGCTGCACTGGGCATTTTGCTAAAATTTTGCTCAAAGACATATTCCACCCTTGAATATGAAGTCAGGTTTTAACGAACAAGAATCTTGGCACTTTCTCACAGACATTTCATACATTTCCTAGTAACACTTCCTCACAGTGTTGCTTATTATGATCTAATCTCTTTAAAACACAAAGTGGATTAAGAATTTCCAGCACCCCCAAAAAACAAATAAGAAAAAGTGGCTGAAAATGACTGATTTATTACCTAAATACTTACTTTACATGATAGACATCAGGACTCTGAAGGAACTATTATGAACCATTGTGGTTTAGCCCCAGTCGGCAACTAAGCACCACACAGCCACTCGCTCACTCCCCCCTCCCCCAGTGGGACGGGAGAGAGAACTGGGAAAAAAACTCGTGGGTTGAGATAAAAACAGTTTAAAAGAACAGCAAGAGAGAAGGAAACAACAATAACAACAATAATAAAACCGACAAAGGAATGTACAAGAACAAGTGATGCCAAATACAGCAATTGCTCACCACCCGGCGACTGATAGCCCGTCCCCGAGCAGCGATTCCCGCCCCCCGGCTAACTCCAGTTCATGTACTGGGCATGACGTTGTATGGTAGGGAATATCTCTTTGGCCAGTCTGAGTCAGCTGTCCCGGCTGTGTCCCCTCCCATCTTCCCGTGCATCCCCAGCCTTCTTGCTAGCAGGCCAGCACGAGAAGCTGGACTGTCCTTGACTACTTAGCAACAGCTCAAAACATCAGCACCTTATCTCCCAAATCCAAAACACAGTCTCACACTGGATTCTGTGAAGAAAACCAGCTCTATCCTGGCTGAAACCAGGACAGGATCCACCCCTTATTCCATACCATTTACATCATGCCTGGATCCTACACTTTTCAATACATACCAATTATTCATTATTACTCTTCCTGTCTTTTAATATATACACACAGATACCATTCTCTTAGTCCATGGGCCATCCCTTTAAAATCTCTGCGGAGTTCATTCCGTCCATGACTCTGGGCTTC
>NW_010532086.1:7545-19247 GCF_000687285.1 Phaethon lepturus | reverse complement strand
CTCTCGTGCCGCCGGACGCCGGGGCCGGGAGCGTTCCTCCGGCGGCGCGGCGAGCCACGCCGTTACCCACGCGGGGGGAGCGTTTCGGGAGTCCTGGGCTGGTTGATTGGTGTAGCGGGGTTTGAATTCTGCAGTGAATATGACTAATAATCCGTGACCTGGCTGTGATTATAGATGAAAGCAAGCTGATGAAGAGACCCTGCAGTGGCACAGAAAGGAATTAGACATTGTCTAAAGCCAGGGCAGTACCAGAGCATTTGGATTTCACATCTGAGATTCACGGGTGAATAATTCAACACTTGAAAAAATGCTTCAGCCGCAGTGTGACATCTCCACATCTTCTTTCAGTGATATCCAAGACTTTAACTAAACATCGCTTCCCAGGGAGCTGGGGCAGCTGGCCAGATTATTTTTCCTCTTAAATATCAGCATTCCAGACTGTTACCTGGAAACGGAAGCAGATTTGGACCAATATCTTAGGAGCTGCAGTCTCTCTTAGTGCGGGATTTTGCCTTTGGAAATCGCTTTCAGCATTTGGCTGAACCCAAAACCTTTCCAAGCGAAAATCAAGAGACGTAGCTTTATATTTAATTGACGCTTTCGTCTAATTGGGTGCACCGCTAAGGCATGCAGAGTCGTGGACGGGGTTGTTTGGGAATTTTAAATAAATGAACCTGTTCTCAAAGGCGAATGTTGGCAGATTTAATAAACGTGAGTAGGAAAGTGGAGAAGTAGAATGCGTATAAAACGGCCTTGTAAAATGGCTTGCTGTTTTATAAATGCAGGAGCCCTATAAACTAACCCAGCCGCTGGCTTTTAAAACTAAAGACGGTGCTATTAACTCTCCCCGTTTGAATGGTAATGTATAACCCTCCAGAAGCGTAAGCGTTAAAGTGTTCATACAACCTTAACTCTGCTTCCTCCAGCGTATACATTATAATAAGCCTTTAAATAAATGATTGCATATTATTCCTCAAATAATTAATCCTTTTTCTGAGTTATTACCTAAAAATGGATGGTATCGTATAATTGTCATCAATTCAGACTCCTTATCGGGCCTAATAAGTTCTTTTGAGTTTTGATATTTGCTTTTTCTACCTACCCTTATTCCCTTTTTTAGTCAGAAGCGTTCGCTCCTTCAGATGCACATCACGGGAGGGGACTCTGAAGCTATTTTACCCGTAAAGTTTGCTGGTCCAGCTGTGTCAGCTGTAGGAAACCCCTCACTCTATCATGAAAATACGTGTAAGTCGGTAGGTACTGTATAGTTTCTGTAAGCGTAAGGCACTTTTAGACTCACCTCGCCTGGCAGACCCAATACACCCAGGTGGTCTCTGGGACAAAATGGTGATGATGATGATGATGATGTGTTTAAGAGCTGCTACCTGGTTGTGTAATTAAAGGTTTTGAAAGCAAAAGCAAATGAACAGAAGTAACCCCAGCTTTCTACTCCGGAGCTAAAAGCACAGGCTTTCCTTTCCCAGCACGAGGAATAAGCAGGAATTGCATCAAGTTGAAAGTTTAAAAAGGAAATCATATGGAAGAGCCATCTGCTATCAATATAGTCATTTATATGTATATAAAAAGGAAAAATCCTTATAAAACCTCAAGTTGTTCATGAATATTCAAAGGATTGGGCTAGGAACTTGGATTTCATGGCTAAGGGATTTTTGTCTTCCACATCCGTGAGGAATGTCACCTCTTTCTGGGAGGGTCTCTCACCTTTGCCTCTTTTCTAGCAATCTGCCTTCCTTGGTTTCTCACAGCCACTGACGACTCACATTTTAGCATTTTATTGTTGATGCAGCGAAAATGTGGGAGGAACAAGCCCTTCCTCTCATTGCTCTAGCTTAATTTCTTCCTGTGCTTAAGCCAAGCACTCAGTTGTTTGGTCTTCCTATCTGTGCTTTTGTGAAGATTGTGTACACTTTAGAAATTAACACTTTTTATCCTGAGTCCATGTTGGCTAATTGCTAATAAGAGACAAACGAGCTTTGCTAAGATTTTTTTTTTCCTATAAAATTTCTAATTTGAAGATATTAGAAAAGAGAAATGTTTACCCCACTAGGGTTACTGCAAATATCCTGATGAGCTTTCATATCCTCCTCCAGCACCAGCCAGCTTAATTGCCCTCCTTAGTCCAAACTTCAACATATTACAAATTTGTACAGAAAAAAAATTCCTCTTTTCTTTCTTCTTTTTTTAAACCTGGTGGTTAACAGGGACGAGAAGAGAATATTTCTGATGGGGAACCTTAAGAAGTCAAAAAAAGAGGTAATCGTAAACTTTAGGACTGAGTCTTTTCTTCAGCGTACCTCTGTGAAATCCATTTCCTCGTGCTGTTCTGGCTACGTATTAATCTGTGTCTTCAAACAAAATTTTACACACCATTCTCCATCTGAGTTATTTGATAATACCCAGTGTGCAAGGGACTGTGAAACATCCCCTTTCTTAGTAAGCTTCTCTAATATTAATACACTTGACCTTAGTCTCTCGTATTTCCTGACTGGGTTCATA
Source organism: Phaethon lepturus (assembly GCF_000687285.1). Lineage (NCBI taxonomy): Eukaryota > Metazoa > Chordata > Aves > Phaethontiformes > Phaethontidae > Phaethon > Phaethon lepturus. Next base: position 16,730 of record NW_010532086.1, on the reverse strand, counting down.
GGAAGAGTTCACTAAGCTTATAAGATACTGCCTTGTAGACCTAGCCATAAATACTGCAGCAGAAAGAGAATTTTGGTAATAAGTTCATTTAAATGAAGCAATTCTGTCCATCAAGAAATCTCTGTCCCAAGCTATTCTTTAATGGCTTTTGTTATTTTAGACTAGACTGATATATAATTAGCTTTGGAGAGGTCCTTGTGTTTTTCTAAGGTTAATGCCGCAGTATCGCACTGAATTTTCAACCTTTGCAGATTTATGAGAGTTGAGGCTTTTAATCATTTCAGCCTAATTTTCTCAGAAACGCAGGCCCGTAACATTTCTGATTTACCTTAACTTTACATCTGGAGATTGGATGGAAACAATATGTTTGGAATACAGTTGCTTTGAAGGAGGAAAGGTAAAAAGCAACGTTATGGGCTGTCTTTGGCTGTCTTTTCTTCTTCTCCCCATAATGGTTGGCGGGTCGGCAGGCACAGCATGGGGCAGTGGCAGCAGTGGGGACCCTGCTAGCTAATACTAACCCCATTGAGGCAACTCCACCTGCTAGCCCAGCAATGCCAACTCTTCTTGACAAAGCAAAAACGCAAATTCTTAACTCATCTCTACAGAAAAGTGCTTCTGTTGCTCTTCTCCCATTCAGTTTGGCCCGAGACTTTGCTATGGTATCTTGAACATTGTTTTTGTAACTATCATGTTGTGCATTAAGTGCCCTCATAATTTCATCAGCGGTTTGTCTGCCTACGGTGAATCCTGAGTGATCTGGAGTTGCACACCCAACTTGGACGTCGCGTGGCCGTCTGCCAGCATGACGGCCAACGCTCAGCATTGACATCTATTGATGAAATGAGTCTATAGGACAGAAAATTGGTACAATCTGTCACCTATATGCTTACTGCAGATCTCTTTGGTCCCTTCCAGTGGGAGGGAGCATCTCCTCCATGCATAATGTAATTAGTCAGAGCCATTAAAACACTTCAGAGCCCTTAAAATTCAGCTGTAAACCAACGTGGATCTGCTTGCTTATCCGTTAAGTGGCAGGATCTGCTTCCCTCTCCCTTGGGGGGGGTCATTTAAGGACTTTCTCTCCTGGTTCTGTCTGAGGCAGGGTTTTACCTCTCACACAAGCTAAAATAGACAGCTGAGAGAGGAGATCCCTTTCAGAGTTGTCCAAAAGTGTCTGTTTTTTCTCCCAAGTGAAATCCCCATTTTCCTTAGTATCTCTTACGAAGAGGGTCGACAACCTTTTTTAGCTTCTCTTTGGCTAGTATTTCTTTCAAAGAATAAGTTTATTTACTTTACTAATTTGCGCCACAGTCAGTTTACCCGTAATTTCCAGTATTGGGTGATGTTTCGGGACTGCACTGCCAGGTTTTGAACCCCAGGGTTGGAAGGGCCTCAATCCTGAGCTACTTTGGTTTGGCTCTTGTTTTGCTTTTTGGTATATTGCTGATGGTGGTGGTTTGTGTTCTTGGGATTTGTTAATAAGGCTTGTTAATGAGCTACTCACTCTCTTCATGGCCTTGCCAGCCTCCCGTTACAATTTATTGGTTTCCTATTAGATACTCCTGAAATTCTCTATATACCTTGTGCCGAGAGGCTGCATAGGGTAGATTCCCAAGTATTGGTTATATTTTGAGTTCCCGTCTACTGAAGTCATGTTCGCTGGAAAATAATGAGACCCGCCGATTCATGACCCTCATGGAGCTGTGTAGAGCATATTAAGTCCTAAGACGTGTGCCTGTGCTGTGGAGAAGTGAGACCAGGGTTATTCCTCTTTCAGGTATGTTCAGGTCTCCAACAAATACCCTCTTTTCCTCCATTCTTTACAGTCTTGATGTATCAAGAGCTGAGTTTAGGAAATCCCTAAAATCCTCTCTTGTCTTCCCCTCATCCCATCTCAGACAAAGATAACTTGTGCTTCTCTCAATATATTAGTAATCCTAATAAGCTGTAAAAAGAAGGCGCTAACCCTGGCTGGATAGCTGCTGCTGTTAATTTTCTTCTGAGGTGACCTTTGGTCAGGGTGGACCAGAAGTCCTCAGCCAGCAGCCTGCCTGCTAAGACAGAAAGGATGTGTTTAGCTCATCAAATTACAAGCCTGTCCTGGGCAACCAGGCAGCAGCTGTACCTGTGACAGTTTTCCTCACCGATTTTTTTAATAGGCTCGCACCAATGGCTTAATGCTAGGTCTGTCTGTCATCAGTTGTAAAATCTTTCTTTGGATAAGACTATTCATCTTTTTTTCGTAATTATAGAAATGTTTTTACTTTGGGCCATCACAGCTAAAACAAAGTTTGTATTCTTTTTAATTTTCAGGAGATTAAAATCTACTCCTCGGCTTGCCAGTGCTTTTCAAAACTACGCAGCTGGTGACATTAATTATTGCTTTATTTCCTTCTCCTTTTATAAAATGAGAGAGGATGACCAAAAAGAATCCCAGCGACTCTTCTTAATAGTCCTCCCTTGCTCTTGGTAGCCAGGAATCCTCTTAATGCTTCTTGACCCTAAAATCGGGTGTACTCGCTGAAACCCTCATGAGTCTACCTGGGCTCCTGCATTTCCTCACCCTCGTTATTCCCAGGGGAATAGCTCCCCAGCCCCACGGTGTGAATTCATCCCACGTCTGGTGAAAAGGGATATTTGTTTCTTCCTTACCCGAGTCATCCACTTTCCAACAGGTTCTCGACTGCCGTCTCTGGGGACGCGGCGTTGAGCTGTCCTCCTCCAAGGCCAATGTCCTTCGCTTTTAGACTGGGACTGTCCTTTTTCCTCCCATTTTGCTGGTCTCTGTTCTCCTCATTACTACTTGGACTTTTTTTCCCCCACGAGGTTCCCCCTCTCCCCAGTTACCGCCCCGTCTCACACCCGTCCCTTGCACACCCATGGTGCGTTGATTCTTCGCTGTCTTCCTTTGCATTTTGGTACTCTTGTCCTTTGGGTTTAGCAGCTGTCCTTTCCCTAATACGGTGCGGTGTTACGCTGAAATACACCGTATTTCAGACGTTCCTTCATGCGTTTCAGCTTCTCAAGGATTTTAATTGCCACCTTTTTCCCTTTATGATATACTGCTGTTCTTGATGTGTGAGAATACATTTACGGAGAAAGCTCCTTCTGTATTTTACGTGTGCTTTGTCAAGAAGGCTATAATTTTGCTCACGTCCTTCCTTTTTCCTTAAAGTTGTTTGTGACAGGTCTTGAAACACTTGCACCTTATGTCCTCCCAGAGTAAGGTCAGAAACTGTCATTTATTTCAGAGTCGGCTCTCAAATAGTCTGCTCTTAATATCATATCTCGGGGTCTGCCGGAGTTGGGGCTCAGGCTCTGCGATAATTGTTGCATCTGCTTTCAGCTGAGGAAAAAGTGGAGGCTTGCTATGAATATTAACAAGCCATCCATCCTTTATACCTTCTGGGAACACACTAGTTCTTAAATTGTTTCTTCTTTTCATGGTTTTTTGTTCTCCGTTTTCTCTGCAAGCTCTGTTTTTTGTCAACTTCATTGTTTTTCCCCCAGATTTATTCCTAATTGGAGGCTTTTATCTGTATTTATACCTAGGTTGCAAACCTCTTCTCAGCTAACGTTGACTCTATCAAACCTTACCTCCTTGAAGGGTTTTAGATGTCTCACTGCTGGGATTGACCCACAATGGCCGCCTTTGTTCTCGGTTTCTCCTTCACTCAGCCTTTCCTCCCACGTGCTCACCTTCGTTGATAGGAAGAGCCCAGGGAACTGCTGGGAGACATGATTTTCTCATGACATTTTCCTGGGAAAACGACTTTGAAGCCAGAAGTCCCAACATCCCTTTCGTGGACCGGAGAAGCACTTCATGATGGGCTTCAAGTGGGAGGACGGTTTTGCACGGTACCTTTCCTTACGAACTTCACCTTTCCAACCCGGTCGGTTCTGGAAACCTCATGTACTCTTTGTATTTTTTTTCTTGTCATGGTGCTGGGCAAAACTCAGAGACCCCTGGCTGAAATAAGAACGTAAATTCTTGGAAAAACAGGTTTACTCAGAGAGGTACTTTCAGAGGTTTAGTAGTAAAATACATCCTCATCTGCTGGCAAGTGAAAATTTTTATCGCTTCACCCACCAGTTACAAATTATAGTGAAAAAACAAGGATCAAATAGAATCCCTGGAATACAAGGGGTTTGGGAATTTCAGGATCCGGGGGGGGAAGTAGCACCCTTCGTGTCAGTGGAGGGTGCGCCTGGCATCACTGCAGCGGCTCCTGGCGCGGGGGCGAGAGAAGCGGCTCTGGCTCTTCGGGGGAGCCTTGTTTCTCTTTACGGCCGATTCCGGGCAGACGCCCCTGAACTCTTATTTCGTGCTTCTGCAGGAGAGTTAATGAAGTCCTGCAAGGGCAGGAGATGTCGTTGTTAGGAAGAGCACGGCATGTTCAGCATCCATTCGCACCGTGGGCAGAGCTGAATTCTTTTCTACTATTACTCCACTGAATGTAAATATCTCGGAGACATTTACATGGTATTTCTTTTTAAGTATATAATGTTTTCATTCAAAAGTATCGTAATTCTTAAAAGACCTGTCAGAGGCTCTGACATGTAATTAATTTCTCTAAAGCTCTTTTTTTGAAAGATACAACTGCGTGTATGGAACACCTGCGCTTATTCACAACTCTGCGGGGGAAAAAAAGCCGCATCTTCTTCTTCTTCGCTTTCTTCCCCCACTTCTTCATAAAAGGGTTTTCCTTCACTTTGGGTACTCCATCTACCCTCATGATCTACAATAAATAAAAGGTAGGCTTTCAGTCGGTCTAGTAGGCTGTTTATTTTTACCTGGAAGATTTTTTTTTTTTTTTCCTCCTTTGCTTGGGAGAGGAGTGTATTAAGCTTCAAGAGTATAATGCTGGTGGCCAGGAAATAGGAATGAGGAGGTGTTCGACTAGCTGTGGAGATACATATAGGCGGCCAAGCACTGGATTACGTGGCAGTCATGGCTAGCTGGCTTCTTTTATCCCCTGTAAGTGCAAGGTGATGGACCCTTACCTATACACTTCATAAACATCCACTCAGGACGGCTGCGTGCAATACTGGGGGGAAACAGCCATCTCTGGCTGAGGAAGACGCAAAGCAACCTGTTGCGTTCATTGAAGAGGACAGGCGTCGAGCAGATGCATTTTTCCCTCATGGTTGTATAAATTGGTGGTGTTTCCCCTTTTCGTCTTTGTAAAATCAATGTTAATAGGAATATGCTTAAATCCAAGCCGTACAAAAAAGCTCCGGTTTTAAGTGAGCGTAAGGCCCATCATGTATGTGCCTGGAGGTGAATGTGGGAGCGGTTATGTTTTAGCTGCGTGATTTGGGTGATTCCTCCTCTGTTCTAGGTACATAACTGGCACCCCTTGATTTAATTTCCTGTGGGGAGCATTGCTCGTGGTGGTGTTGCTTTGCACACCCTGTTGAATTGGCAGGAAAAGAAATAATCTGCGTTTTTGCTCCGAAGAACTGACGAAGGGCTGTTTTACAAGGGTATTGCCTCTAAACGTGCTCACAAGGCAGCGGCGGGTTTACAGCGGAGGGGCCGTTTTGGGTGCCGCGTTTGTGTTCTTCCAGACGTGGGCAATCTAGTCACTAACAGCTTTTGTACAACCCCATTAGCACAAGCAGTGGGGAAATTGGCAGGAACCGTGAGGAACGGAGAATTTTCTCAGCTGCCACGCTGCGGGTTCTTTGAGGTACTTGCAGCCTTTCACCTGACGCGAGTCGTAGGGCTGAAAGGGATTTCTGCAGGTCACCGAGGCCTCTGCACTGCTATCACGGGCAACTGCATCCTGTCCTTCTGTCCATTAATCTGTCCATCTTGTGCTTAAAACTAGTTGGATTATTTTTTAGCTCCACTGCCTGCTTTCTGCAACTGCTTCCCTTTGATCTCCTTTCTTAGACTATCTTTCTCTGTCATGCCAGCTGTGATTTTATCACAGACCAGTGCCCTAAAGTACGTGGTGCAATCAAGAAAAGTCCCTCTGAATTATTCTCTGTGACAGGAACCACCTGTGACTGTCCTTGAAGCACAGCCTGCCGGGCTGTGCCCCTGCCCTCCTCTGGAGACCTGGAGTGCGCCTGACTCTGCGTCTTTGACCGTTGTCTTCCACCCGCCGTCCTCTTCCTCCATCCACTCGAGCTCCAGCCAAGTTCATAAACTTCAAGCTGGTGACTGATTTTCCTCCTGTTGGTTCTTCATAATAGTGTGACCCCAGTCGTGTATCTCTTCGATGGCCTGACGCCGTCTGAAATCCATATTCTCTCCCTTTCATTCTTCTGCCCACAGACGGCTCTGCGTTCTGTGCTCTCCTGCTACCCGGTGTATTCTCTGCCTGCCGCCTTTATGCACCAGACCTCTCTCGGTTTAGTTTTTCTTCCCAGGGACCCAGCTGTTCTCCTTCTCTTTGTTATTCCCAGTCTTTGGTTTCTTCCTGTTCTGCATCGCGTCAAGCCCCTTTGTCAGCTTTTCTTTCGCAGTCGCCAGTGTTTCTCCCCGTCGCTCTTGGGATCTGACCTTTCACGGTCACACCGCTCCCAAAAGGTTGGTCTGGGCGAACTCCAGACCGTCTGCCTCATTCACACTTCTTCTCTCTCCGACTCTACGTGAAGATCCCCCGGCTGAACTCTTCTCAGTTCTTCCCAGCTCATGTCTAGAGCTCAGCTCTGCTCTCAGAGTTACCGCGCTCGAGGCAAATAGTCGTCTGCAGGCACATCCCCTGTGTTCTTGTATTTCGTCGTATTGTCTTCTCCAGCCTTTGGAGGAAGGAAAACACCCCTCCTGCGCTTCCCTCCCCCTCATGCACACGCATCCCGAAACATAACAGTAGGAGACTAGAAGTCCCACCTACTAACTCTTCTTTCTCTGCCTCCCTTTGCTTGGCTGCCTGCTTGCCCGTTGCTTGCCTTCTCAGTCTTGCCCCAGCGAACCCTGCTCTCTCCTTGAAGGTTGGCCGTTGAGTGTCTGTCAGGAGTAAGGAAAGGCAGAAGCCTCCCCCACGTACCTGCTTGCAAACCGCAGTCAAACCACCGACTCATAAACTGAAAGAGCAAGAAGGCAGCAAGCAGAGAGGCGTGCAGCCCACGCCAGAGACCCCGCTCCCTTCCTCCTCCGGTGGAAATCCCAGCGATAATGGGATGATGCCGTCTTTAAAATGCTTGGGATATTTCTTGGTGAGCTCACCTGTGTTTTATGTCCGCGTTGCTATTTTCTCTCTGGAGATGTTTTGTGCACTGGAAGTGACAAGTTTACGTTATTGGAGAATTATTGTTTCGGCTTTTGTCCTGTTTTATTCATTGCAAGCCATTACTTTAATATGGCTGTGATTTTGTTACTGGTGGAAAACAGGCCACCTGTGGCATTTGCACCAAACTGCTATAAACCAGTACGCGCAGGCAAAAACCGGGTCAGCAAAGCCACGCGGAGATGATGCTTGTGCTTCTGAGCTTACAGCTGTGGGTCTCAGCCTATTGTACTGATAAAGCAAAGACTTGACTTGCAAGTTGAAGCTTTCTACAGCAACACTGGATCAGCTCTTACCCCTCAGCCTGGCTCCTGTGGGTTAAACAGTGAACCGTGAGGAAAAGTTCAGCAGTATCCCGATTTGACTTAAGTGCTTGGATAACTTGAAATGTTGCCGTGATTCTCCTGTGAATACAAATATTGTTAAATATTTAAATGGTGGTCATACTGCCAAGTCCTTTCTAGGACTGCGGCTGTATTTCTGTGGGAAGATGTGGCCCGTCCTACGGAGGACAGCAGGTTCAAACCAAACAAGAATAGGTCCACTTCGCGCAGCACAGAAGCTGACGCATTACCGCAAGGTTCTGTGGAGGCCAGCAGCATCAACAAGGTTGAAAATAATTAGGGAAATTAATAGAATGAAGTATGGATGTGGTCTCTGAATGCAGAAGCCCCTCAGTCGTAAGCGAGGCGCAGTGGCATGGCCCCTCCGCTTTTACTTCACGTCTGCTGGTGACCGTCCGCAAGAGCCAAACCTATGGAGTGAACCGGTGTTGATGTGCCCCAACGCAGCCATGGCCGTGCTGTCTCTGGGCTGGCCTGGGGGAGCTGGGGAGGGACTCGGCTGTGGTGCAGAGCTGATTTCTGCTGGGCTTTACGTCCTGCTCCTCCCAAGGAAAGGAGGTGCCCCTGCTAGATCCTGCATGGAAAAGCCTCAATCAGAGCATCACCTTTGCACTTCAGAAAGACGACGGAGATCAGAGCATACAGGAACATTGATTATAACCTTCTGCACGTTGAAGATGATGGTCCCATCACCCACAATGAGCGCGGTGAAGTGAGCAGCAGGTTTAGATCTGTGAACGTGCACAGCCAAATGCGCCGTCCTCCAACCCTGCCTGCCCATGGTTAATTAAAACGGAAGATCGTTGCACGTTTCTCTCCCACCTGAGAAACCGTGAGGGTGTGCAAAACACATCTACCAGGTCACAATCTATTGAGACTCCTTACTCAACTCAGCTTTTCCTTCTCCCAGAGCTTCCTCAGGCAGCCAACGGCCCCCTCCCCAGAAGTCACGCTGGCCCGTGTGTGGGGCCAGTGGTGGTTCTCTGGTCTCCTGAGAAGCCTCTGGTTTTCCTGAGGCTTCAGATACTTTAAATAAATATTTTCATTAATAGGTATTTTTAAAACTTAATTTACTTATATTAATTAAGATGCATTTAATAGGCAGGAAACATTATCAAGGAGGCATGAAGTTGTAGACCGTTACTGGAAAACGTGGAGCAGCTTTCACACTTAGAAGTTAATCTTCTTCGAGTTGCATGGAAATATCTCCCAGTAACGCCTGATCTGTGCTTTGGCATTTTGAGTCGCTTCTGTTACAGCACGTCAGCGATGCTTCGGCTGGAGCTTTTCTCAACCGCCGTGGGAGCCCGGGGTGGTGGGGAGGGTGCGGGTGCTGGTGGGAGAGAGGGGTCTTACTGCAGCAAACTGACTCGCATTTTGAGAGCTTTGAAATACGGATTTGCATCAAAGTAAAACTCTCAGGGTTAGTTAAATATTCCTCTAAATATGCAAAGGAATTGAGTTACTGATGCTTGTTATTCTTATCTTACTCTCGGTGTCACAACATCTTTAAGTTCAGTGAAGTTTTCACTTACTAAGACGGTTGTAAAGATTTCACATTAATTAAGAGGACTCCACTGCAAATCTGAATATGAAT
>NW_010532086.1:267-7514 GCF_000687285.1 Phaethon lepturus | reverse complement strand
GAACCCAGGGCAGTGAACACTGTGGGAAGATCAGACATTGACAAATGTTGATTTAAAGAGAAAAAAAGATACCAAACAAAAAACCCCACCTAAAACAATGCTTCAATCTAGTCCCTGTTCTGTGAGACGGAAAAAGTTGAGTTCCAATTGCCAGAAGGAAAAAAATAGATTCTGACTTGATTTTTGCAGTCAAAGAGGTGAAATTCTGTTCATCGGGAACACCGACGAGGGTTATCCTGTGCCACCCATGCCTGGGAACTCAGCCGCATGGCTCCGTTGCACGGTCTCCCTCCCTCCCACGTTAAAACGATCGAGGCAGACGATCGTTTTAACGTGGGGGATCTTCAGTGGAGGAAGGGAGAAAATCTGGGCCTCACTCTGATCTCGTTTTCGTTGCTTTGGAGAAGTACCATCAAGTCCAGTCAACCTTGGCTGTTGGTCATACAACCGAGATGAACGGGGACTGTGAGGGTGATGGTAGGTGTCTGGGGAACAAGGCTTCCAAGGAAGGAGCTCTTATGATGAAGGAGTGTTTTGAGTGAAGAATGAGACGGAGCTCTCATGATGAAGAAGTGTTTTGAGTGAAGAATGAGACTAGAGGTATTTTTCTTCCAAAAAAATGCTTTTGGGGGGAGGTTTTCATACCTGCCAGCTCTTGGAAGTTGGAGAGCAGTAGCTGGTACCTAGGGCAAGCAGTTACCACTCGGGATATCTGTGTTTCTCTTCCAACTCCAGCCCAGAGTTGCTGTTGTCTGAACTGGGGCAAGTCCTCTCCTCTTTATGCCTCTGCTCACCCATCTGGAGATAATACCGCTTACCTGCTTTTGCAGCGCAGTTTCAGGCGACGTGAAGGGTGCTGCGGAGGTGTAGAGCACCGCTCCACCTTCTAAAGAAGGACTTTGGGGAAGGAAATGGTGATATATAGCATTTTAACCTTGCTGAAATACATTCGACTCGGCTTTGGGAGTGGAAAAGTAAAAATGCGATAGCTTAAATGAATAGTATTTGTCCTTTTAAGCAGGGTAAGGGCAGCATGTGAGGTTGTGCAGGGCTTTTTTATTGTTGTTATTTTTTATTCATGGTTCCTTGAGCTGATCCTGGGAATTGTACTGACTGTGGTTATGTTTCTGGAAATGTGCAGGTTGGCCAGATGCAGTGGGGCATGGAGTGAACAGAAAGAGGTTAAATTGATGGATGACCAACAAGAGCAGGATTGTGCCTCAGAAGACCAAGAAACTATCCTGATTAATGGGGTGAAAGAAAATGGTAAGGAACTTAATTACAGTACATGAGGGAGCAGCAACAACTTGCAAGCCAACTTATTTTCCTAATTCCTATCGTGTATTTAATTTTAGCGGTTTGCAGGTATGTCTGCAACGTGGAACAGGAGGGTAAATGTGTATTTTCTGCACAGATGTCACTCCGGCTATGAATCTACACCTTTTTAGGTCTTAACGAGTACTGCTTTTGCCCATGCATATGCATGGCTGGAAATGTTTATGTGCACATGCAGTCTGAATTACAGATTTTAGTTTGTTTTCTTAGGGAAAAAAGTCATAGAAGACTATGTAGCCCCTCTGTCTGTTGGGAGTCTTTCCCTCTCTTTGCGATTACTTATGAACCCACTAGCCAGTCTCAGCAAAATTTGACTGGAGGATACTTAGTCCCTGCAAACTGGGGAAAAATTAGAGGTTGGGTAGGAGAAACAAACCCAGATTCGGGCCCGTGGAAGGGGAAGGTCGGGCTTGTGAGCTCTTTATTGCCTTTTCCGCATGACCCGTCAGCCAGCACGTGGGATCCCCCGGCCCGTAACACCGCGTCTGTGCACACACCGGTGCTGCTGGCCGCGGTCACGCTCCTGGGAGCCACGGACTCGCTCTGGCTTCTGTCAACATCGGTTGGGGAAGGATCAGCCCCTTCCTGCAGCCTGCCCAAAATACTTTACTTTGTCTGTATCTATTTACTCAATTTCACACTTGCTTTCAAACGCAATAACTGACGAGGAGTAACAGTGCTCTGCTGCCTGAAAACCTGACTGAAATAAATATTCCTCTGAGCATTTTCTCAAGTCATTTGGACTTTAGTTGCTAGCCACGGTAAATGCAGTGGCAGTCCAGCACTGAGGCAGAGCTCGACATTTTCATTCTTCACCGTGTTTGTATGTTTAGTTTCATGGCTTTTTACATTTTGTGTTGGCCTATGAATCTTGAGAGAGAGAGAGATTTATTTATATATAAAACTGACGCTATTAGATATCAGGGACTTGGTCCTCTGACATCTTGTACGTTCAGATCCTTCTGTCGTCTCAAAACAAGATGCGTAGAGGTAAACGTTGTTCTTGTTCGTTCCTGAAAACCTGGAGTGACTCCAGGCGCGCGGGTGCCGGTGGGGACCCCGCAACACGTGCTGGTGGCAGGTGAAGCATACGCTTGCGCTTCGCCCCTACGATGCAATTTTGGGGGTGTCTGTCTCTGTCCGCCCATCTCCTTCATGTCTACACATGGCAAAGCCTCAGCTGGTGGAGCTGGAAGGAGATTTTCTAGCCATGGTCCCCTCGTCTAATCTAGCAGGCAGCGAAATCAGTGCTTACCTGCTCAGGAGAGGTGGGCGTTTCTAGAACCTGATACCGCTTCCATGAAACTCAATTAAACAGGGCTTAAAAAGCACTTTAATTAAACACTGTTGTGTAGGAGTTGCCGCTGAATCCGAAGCAATGAGCCAGCAAGCAGGTCTGATGCCGCCACCTCCCCGTGGACGGCACTGGGGAGGGGGCTGCTGCTTTTTGCCCCCTCTCACCCTAATTATAAATGGGTGCTGGCTGCAGTGAATCCGGAGCGGCCCTTGGGCTGCTGCGGTGCCGTTAGGGACTGGCCTCCCGTCGGAGCTGATGGGCAGCAGGATGCTTCGGAATTTTTCCACTCAGGCTGCCCGTGTGTTTCTGGATGGCTGTTGATTAAACAGGGAAAGGTGTTTTTGCTTCTCCAGCATTTTCTTTTTTAACTGTAGCTTTTTGGAGTATTGTTAACTTCCGAGCATCGATTGAAAGTGTGCCTGATTTTAGGATGATGCGCAGGCCCTGGAAAATCAAGTTTTGGCATTTGTATTTCATAGGAGTTAAGTTCACTTATACAGCTATAAACCTAAAGAAACACCCAGAGAGAGTTTATTTTATATAATAGCATCTCTGCGTATTGAATGCAGCATTTGAGATTGAATTTCAGCTTTCTACCTCCCCCTTTCTTGAGTTGTACAGTATTCACAGACATTCTTCTTTTATCCTCAAATTTTCCATGCTTCCTGTCAGCTCCAAGCTGATTTTTCTTTTCTTTTACTTCTGAAGTGGAACTGCACTGGTTAATTTGTTTTGGTGCTTAAGGAAAAAGATAGCACCTCTGCATTTCTGATGTAAAAAAATGGTGGGAGGGACTCAAAAATCAGCTTTTTTTATTGATTTTTTTTTTTTTTTAACTCTTTTTGGCGGAAAGGAAGAATAGATTTCAAGCAAGTCAGTCTGGTCTTTTCCAAGCCGTGCGTGTTGAGGATGTTTACAGGCTTTGCCTTGCACTTCTGGTTTGATTCGTGTAGTGTTTGGAAAGTTGTTTAAAGTCCTTAGTCTTAAGCATGGCTTAAGACTTCACCGATAGCTCCATCCCTAAGGCCCCCAGTAAGTAGCACAAAAGTGCTGGGAGCTTTTGGGATGAGATTTTCGGGGGGTTTTGACCTCCTCTCAGTTTTACGCTTGGTGCGGGCAGGCAGCCCTCCATCCCGTCCCGCTCCTTGTCGTCTCTCCCACCTGCAGGTGGGAGCCCTGCTCCTTGCTCCGCTCCGGCAGCACCGGCGCGGCGCGTATTTCATCGTGCCTGCACGAGCCTTCCCTTAGTAGCTGGTGCCGGTTGGCGGAGGCGCGGGCGGCTTTTCTATCAGTTTCAAATAAAAGCACTTGTCGCGGAGGGTGGCAGCAACCCCGTAGGGGCCAGATCCCTCCGGCTGCCCCGTTTCTTGCGACAGCCTGGTGCTCCGGTTGCTTGTCCCTCCTCGGAAAGCACGCGCCGCTCCCGCTTCCACTCCCCCAGCCCTTGGTGGAACCACCACAAAGGTAAGATGTGAACGGCTGCAGCCGCACCGGGCGCAGCTCGGAGTCAGCAGAGGTCTCCGACTGGTGTGAACGCACGCGTTGGTATTTTTTTTTAATACAGAGATGTCAGAACTTGTTCATGGATGAAAAGCCATCTATTTAAATTTCAAGGGTCGTATCGTCCGTTGAGCCAGAAGTCAGATAAAAGTATATTCGTAACTTCATTCTGCCATAAAAGAGTGCGACGAGGGAAAAATAAAAAATCCTTAGGTTAAAAAAAAAAAAACCTCTTACATTATTGAAAAGGCATTTTTAGAGGTTAGGGAAGAATGGCAAAACCCACAATAATTCTAACAACAATTGCTTTAAACTGTGTTACCTTCCGCTTTCCCTTGGCGTGGACAGCGACAAAAAGACTATTGGGCTTTTTAAAATAACTGTAACTTTCTGACTCTGGAGCAGTAATGCAGCTCAGGTATGCTGAAGCTGCAGATGCCACACGGGGGATGCTTTGTTTCTTTAAGATTCTTATTTTTCCATTAATTTTTTCAGTGTTAATGGGAACATTTTTATTAGGCTTGTTTTGTTTTTTAATAACCTTGTCAGATTTGAAAGGCAGTATCCAGGTAACGGTATGTATATGAGCAGGGAAGAATGGATGGGTTTGGTTTTTTAAACGTACTCTTGTACCTCTTCCAGCTGGCTGCAGCGGGGAGACTGTTTGCCTCTCCCTCCCCTGCACGTCACCACGTAAAGTAGATCCAGAAGGGAAGCATCGCGCTCTCCTGGGAAGGGCATCCGCCGCTTCCCGAAGGAACAGTTGGGAAACGTCACCACCAAACCCTAGGGAGAAGGGGAGCGGGGTGGCGAGCCCCAGCCCGCCTGCAAGGGTTGTAAACCCTCTCTCTTTTTCTTTTCTCCCTTTTCCTTACCCACCCCCCAGAATCGCACGCCCTGGACGGCGATGAGAGGCCTTGCACCGCCGCCGAGGCTGCGGTCACGTTCTCAGCCTTGACGACGGCTCAGAAGGAGAACCACGCGTGCCACCGGGCACTGCCTCCCCTGACTGCCAAGAAGCCCTGCTTGCTGAGCCCCCCGTCGCCTCTGAGGCTCACGGATGTACCCGAGCACGCCTCGGATGACTCCTCCGCCCACGCCATCTCCCTCACCTCCTGTGTGACGAAGGGCATGAGCTCCTGGTCGCTGCCGGGTGACTGTGAGAAGGCTCCTTTCACCATGATGGAGCCCGGGGGCATGTCGGCGTTGACGGGCGACTGCTTGATGCAGCCGAGCCGGACCTGTCTGGGCTGCTTTATTGAATCAAAGGACGGCATTGATGCAGAGCCGGGAATAAGCTTGAAAGTGGGGGATATAAATAGGGATTATGACACCTGTTCGGTCTCTGATATAGGGATTCACTGCATGAGCACAGGAGAAACCATGAGATATGGGGATCAACTGCTTTCAGACCAGCTTTTAAGCTTCCCTATGCATAAATCGAGGGCAGCGGACAAAAGAGATGCAGAAAAATCTGACAGTGATTCAGAGGACCCCACTCAGAAAAATTATTACGAGGGTTTACTATTAGACAAATGCAATGGTGAGGAACCTTTACTAACAAATCCCAACCAGGAATGGGGCTATTTTGAATCTTTCATTAGTGAAAGTAAAATTGAGCTGCTTGACCTCTGCTCCAAAAATGAGCTTTCTGTAAATCTGTTTTCCGAGGAAGACGTGGATAATTACATGTTTGACGATGACGATTCCACCTTGGGAAGCGATGTCTGCTCCCTAAAGATTAGATACGAATCTTTCCAGGACAACGTGCGGGAGAAGACCACCACCCTACAAGAGGACGCCCAGTTCAACTTCTTCCCCAGCGTGTTCAGCAACTGCACCAAAAGGGACAGCAGGAGCACCCTGAAAAGGGGGCCGGGCGGTGCCACCGACCCTTCTCAATTCAAATCTGAGGAAGGCATCATCTGGGGGGAGGAGGAGGAGGACGGCGAGGAAGAGGACGGTGAGGAGGAGGAGAAAGCTGCCTTAAATAAATCTTGCAACAGCACGGAGATGGTGCAGTACGTGGGCTCCAAGAGGAGCCACTTCTTGGACTCGGTGAATTCCACGGAGGACTCCGGGGAGTTCAGCGACGACAGCACTTGCACAGAGTCCTCCTATGACGTGCTGCGGGATATCAAGGACTGCAGCCGGTACCTGTCCCGGGACCACTCCGGCTCCTTCATTCAGCAGAACTACGGGTTGCGAGCGAAGAGGAAAGTGCGATACAGCGACGACTACCTGTATGATGTGGACTCCATCGAGAATGAGAAGATCCTGGACAAGAAGGAGTGGCTCCCGGACGGGCCCAAGGAAGAGGACGATGACGAGTGGTGCCCCAAGAAACGGCGAAAAGTCTCTCGCAAGGAGCCCCCCGTTATCATCAAGTACATCATCATTAACAGGTTTAAAGGGGAGAAGCATATGCTGGTGAAGCTCAGCAAAGTGGATGCCAACGAGACAACTGTTACCCTAAACGAGGAGCTGCTCAGCAAATACGAGAAGCTGGCCCCACTGAAGGGCTTCTGGCAAGAGAGGCAGCAGAGCCGGCTGGATTTGCTCAGATCGTCTCTCTACCACAAGCAGAATTTCTATCTTAACGGCTCAGATGCTTCGTTCCTCCCTCACCCACGGAAGCGAAAATGCAAGCTAGCAAACAGGCACCGGATTCAAAGAATTAAAGCCATCGAGCAATCAGTGAACAAGCTGGGCTCTTGCTCCTCTGATCACAAGCAGCCTTGCAGCAGTAAAGAGGACACGGGCCTGAAAGGGCTGCCGGCGTTAGCCATCGCCACCCCTAGCTGTGCCAACGGATTACATGTAAATGACATCACCGGCATCGCTGCCGTGAAATGCAAATCGCAGGAACGGGAGCACAAGGGGACGGAGAGGAAAGTGCTCCGCAGAATCAAATTCAAAAGTGAAGCCAGGTTGAAGTGCAAGAAGATCAAAGCCGCTACCGGTACGGCGGAGGACTCCGCGGCACTGGAAAACCAGGACTCTGTAGCGCGTCTGAAGGACGAAAACGTTTCTTGTGCTTCAGACAGCTCCCATCTCCCAGAGTGCCACGAGGATAAGGTTGCTAAAAATTCTCCTTTCCTACCATCCACCTCCT
>NW_010532086.1:0-236 GCF_000687285.1 Phaethon lepturus | reverse complement strand
ACCCCCCTCCTTTTCAGACAAGCCTCTGCCATCTGCTAATATCACCACCAATGTACCCCTGATCCCCGGAGGGTATCTGCAGACGTTGTTAGATGCTTCTGATTTGTCGAGCAACACCGGTATCTCATACTTCGCCCAGCACCCCTCCGAGCAGCAGCAGCAGCAGCACACGCTCCCCAGCATCGTCCCGGCAGAAAAGCCCTTCCCGGCTCTGCAGCCGGCGCAGAGCTGCGTGC
>NW_010532085.1:332-627 GCF_000687285.1 Phaethon lepturus | reverse complement strand
GTACCGAGGACACTGGTACTGGTGGTTCTGGGGATGGAGTGTGGCCGTCAGCCAGGGCCGGGAGCCGGCGGGGTGAGGGTCCCCGTGGGCCCCATCTCACCTGGATGGTGTCGAAGACGAACTCCTTGGCGCAGTAGGTGCAGGGCTGGGTGCGCTTGGGGCACTCGGCCAGGGCGTGCTGGGCCAGCAGGCGCCGCATCATGCGCGCCCCGCACTTGTTCTCGCAGTACACACTCTCCTGGGGACACGTGCCCTGGTGGCCCTGGGGACCGCGGCAGCATAGTCACCCTCCGGC
>NW_010532085.1:0-244 GCF_000687285.1 Phaethon lepturus | reverse complement strand
CCCCCCCGCCGTGTCACACACTGTCCCCATGGGCAGGTTGTGCCCCCGTGGTGCCCTGCACCTCATCTGGGTCCCCCATGGCCACACTGCACCCCACATTGCACCCCCCAACCCGGCTACACCCCAGCAGTGCCCCCATGGCCAGGTTGTGCCCTGCAGCCCACCTTCGTCCACACGCTGTGCCCCCACCCTGGCTACACCCCCCATGATGCCCCCAGCCAGGCCTTGTCCCCCATGTCCCCCC
>NW_010532084.1:0-2696 GCF_000687285.1 Phaethon lepturus | reverse complement strand
CTGCGTGGACCAAGTTTGGTTTTTCCCAGGCGATCGCTGGAGCCTCTTCGGCAGCGTGGCAAGCGCCCGTCGTCTCCATCCATCCGACTCCTGAAGCACCGCTCCTCTCCACAGGTACAGTGCCCAGGGCCTGCACCCGCTGCCTACAGCCTCCTGGACGGGCCAGCAAACAGCATTGGCAATAAAAAAGCAGCCCTGTGAGTCAGCGAGTGCCAGGGCTCGTTCCCTGTTTCACCTCAAACTCCCTCAGACATCATATCCCTGAGAAAAAATCCTCCACGCTCTGAAATACGCACATCACCTGAGCCAGACGCTGTCGAAAGTAAAGGCAACATACTTGTTCTCTTCAAAATTTATGCCGCTTTTGTCATTCCCAGAAGGGCTTCAGACCCTCAGCGATACCCTCGCAAGAGCACCCCAGGTCTCGATTTGGCTCTGACTTTTCCGAAGCGACAAGAAGCTTGGCGTGTTTCCATCCCACCGTTTCCCTCTGGAGCAGGAGCGTGGCGGGACGGCCACCGGTGCGAGGGCGGATTCCCGGCCGCTGCAGAGCTCGGGTTTTGCCGTGCACCCTGTATCACACCCTGCATCGCCCTGGGTGCCTCTGCGGGTCTGTAGGAACCGAAGCAGGACAGGATGCGGCCCTCAGGCACCAAGGCGCGGATCCACACAGCAGCAGAAGCCTGACGAGACCCATGCCAGCTCAGCCGAAATGCTGGCAGGGCTGTGCCCTGCCTCGATGGTATCTTCTCATACATGCCCAGCGCTTCATACAGACAATTGAGAAGAAAACACTGGCTTGTCATATAAAGAATTGAACCGATCCCCTCCGTTTTACAATCACAGATAAGATTTTATCAACCATGTTTCAGCTTTGCAGATAATACTGTTTTCTCCCTCAATAAAGTCCAAATACTTTCTTATTCCTAATACTTTCAATAGCATGCCATGACTCCCAGAATATATAAGGAGTTGCGGTGGAATTATAGTCCGCTTTGTTTTAAGAAAAGCAGAGAAGACTTGGCAGCATTGATTTGCATCACTGTTTCTGGAATAGCCTTTGGCTTCTCCTTAAAGATAATATCTAAACTCTGAAATTCATTAAATAGACCCAGAAATGGATCAGGTTATTTAAAACAACATCACTAATGGCGCAATATCTCAGCTGTCTCCACTGATAGTGAACATTGTCTTGGATAGTGTTATCAGTCCAGGACACCCGCTATGAATATTGATCCGCAGCTTGTTACAGCCATCACTTGCCGTCAGGACAGGTCAGGGTTGAAACCCACCTAGCATCAAAGCAATTTAAAGACAGCACTCGGGCTGAATTTTAATGCTTGAGCTGGGAAACGGACCAACTTCAAACAGACTGATGAAACTAATCCATGAACGGGTGCTTTTTTGTGTGTGCCTTTCTACATGCATGTGTGCTTGTAGGTCAGTGTGCATGCACATGTTAAACCGATGATATTTGAAGATGTTTGCTAGCTCACAAATTAATCTCAACGCTATTATTTCCCTTCTCAGCTCCCACAGACACAACAACTCAAACACAAGTATTTGTAGTCTCAAATATATAAGATTTTTTTTTATTTCAAACATAACAATCTCTGGCTTGCAAGCATTCTTAAAATAGTGCACCATGTGCCTATTTACCATACCACAACACCTATGATCTCTCCACGTGGTTTGAAACTAGCATTGTGCCACAGAAAGAATCTTATTTCAAAAACATGAATAGGATATGCATTAGGATTTCATATCCATTTTCTTTATTTGATCTCACTTCTGAAGCAGCTGCAACTGCCCCTCTCCCCATCCTTCTCCTTCTTCTATACCTCAAGGAACTTTAAATACATAAGCAAAACCTAACTAGCACACAGCAGTGCTTTCCAGTTCACCACCGCCTTCGTTGTCACACAAGGTGCATCCCCAAAACTAAGTTTTGGCAGTCTGTAGCTCTAGTGTGTGAACTCCTCAGGACAGAGCTCAACTTCTCTTCCACACGTGTGTGGTACCCCATACCACAGGCCAGTGCCAAATGGGCTCTTGGATGCTGCCACCATATAATTATCAATAAAAATCACTTGTAACCACATCGCCCCGCACATCTTCATCTCCTCTTCTTGCTCTCCCATTACCTGAAGGCCTACCTTAAGCTTCCCGGAACCAACAAAACGCAGAAACGCTAAGGAGTGGGGAAAGCACTGTCTTCCGGACAGACACAGACATACAGAAATACATCGCTAGCAAGCTTTTAATAAGCATGGCCAGCCAGGAGCGGTCGTGGGACTGGCGCAGACAGGAGACGCTTGACCCACTGTTGTCTACCCTGTCCCGGGTATTGGTATGACCAGACAACGAGGCATTTCCACTCTGGGAGAGGAGGGTTAGCCGGGGGGCTGCTCAGCGGGGCAGGTACTGCTCCAGCACAGGCGTGCCTCAGTTTCCCTGCCTATGACCTGGGAACAGCGGGAACGCCACGGGCGAGTGGCCAGACTCGGGGCCAGCCCTTGACCCGGAGCCTGAGCCGGACTGACCCCGAGCTGCCCCCCGTGCACCGCACAGTAGCTTCACGCCCGAAACAGCGGCCGCGGGCAGAGGCAGTGCTTCCAGCCCGGAGCCTGCTCGGCGCAGCGGAGGGGTGCAGGAGCCATCCTCTTCCTCTCCGGGTCCCTCCGAGACTCGAAGTT
>NW_010532083.1:473-695 GCF_000687285.1 Phaethon lepturus | reverse complement strand
GAGCTGCGGCGTCAGCGAGGCACGCTGCACCGAGCAGATATTTCTGTGAGCTGTCTGCAGTACCTGCATTTTCTGAACGCTTCTCGTGACTGTTTCTAAAAACATAAAGGGCCCTTTTAGAGATCTGAGCTGGTCTTTAATATCTCTGCATCGACTAAAAATGATACTGGAGTGACATTTAGAAGTATTATAAGGAAAGGGTAGCTATTTATTTCTTATTAA
>NW_010532083.1:0-272 GCF_000687285.1 Phaethon lepturus | reverse complement strand
TGGGCCCCCTGCGTGGTCCAAGGCCGTGAAGCCGTGTCTCGTGCTGGCCTGTTGGTTTCGGCATTGGGTCGCCGTTCCCAGCTCTCTGCTGGTCTCCGTGTGGCGCGTGTCTGCCGGCAGAACTGCTCCGTGATGGTGGCGGTGGTCTTGGGCAAAGCTGGGACTGTCCTAGACTGAGGGATGCCATCCTCTCTCCTGGCTGCAGCCTGCTCCTCGAGGAGCGCTGTACCCGTTTGGGTTACAGATGTTTCTGGGGGTGCACATATGGGACA
>NW_010532082.1:0-9797 GCF_000687285.1 Phaethon lepturus | reverse complement strand
TTCCTCAAGCTTGTCCAGGTCCCTCGGGATGACATCAGAGGGATAATGCTCATCATCAGGCAGAGCCTGTGCCAGGTCCCCCTGCATCCTGAAGGGCTTGGTGACATGGCCAAGGGAAGCAAAAATCACACCCCAGCATCATATAAGCCATCTGCAGCAGGCTGAGCAAGGTGACCAGTGACAAAGTCATGCTTTCCCTTCACCTCTCCACGCTGCTGCACATCCAACAAGTGCAGAGCAACATTTCAGCCTTGAGCTCCCCGGGAGACTCACCATAGTTATAGGGAAAGTGTTGCACCGCCGTTGGCCCACGGTCTGCCTGCTCAGGTCTGGTTCGCATGCGATGCTGGCTGCTTTTAGCAGCACATCCAGTGACTTGGGTTGCAGAGGTTCAACTGTTTTTCCCCATGTTCTGCTCACTGGGACAGCTTGGCTTTCTGCTCTAGAGTCCACCCAGGCCTTCATCTTCTCCATAGCAGAGACCTTGTGGAGATTTCTCTTTATCCTGAATAACCTTAGATACAGTAATCCTACAAAATCACCCTTGCTCCACTCAGAGGTGAGGTTTGTTTTATCCCTGAGCTTGGGAATCTGCCTCAGTTTTGCTCCATGAAAGGATGAACATGTCTGCTCTGGAGATATCCTCCAAAAATGGAGGTGCCCCGACGTGGCTGCTTGAGGATGTTCCAGCAATGGCTGAGCACTGCTCTCCCTGAGCCCAGCCAGCCGCTGGCCTGGGTTTGGTCCCAGGGATGTTCAAAAGAACAATTCTCACCCATTCAGAAGAGAAGCCAGGGCCCGAAGGCAAACATCCCATGCGGGCGCTGGCGTTCCCCTAGAAGCGTAACACATTATAATATTTCCGTGCGTACTCTCAGCATCAGCCTGTGACCGCTGCCAAGCACAGGGCTTAGATAAGGTCCTCGGGGCTTATCACCCACTCACACTTCCCATATCGCCCTTCTGAAACACAGACACTCATCCCAAATGAGCCAACTGATGCCAAAGCTCCAAAGACCTCTAGGCAGTTTCAGCCCAGCCAACAACCATCTCAGGGAGTTGCAGCAATTAAACTCAGGTGGCCATCGTTCAGGGGCTGTGGTCAGTGCAGCCCAGATTTTCACCATTGCTTTTCACTTTTTTGGTGTGCGCTTCCAAGAAAAGCCTGACTCAGCCTTCTCTACAAACTCTTTCAAAGAGGGAGAGACAGCAACTGGACCCCCTTCACCGCCTCTGTTCTGGGTTGGGCAAACGCAGCTCCCTCGACCTCTCCTTGCATGTCCTCCATAACCATCCTGGTGGCCCTCCATAAGCATCCTGCTGGCCCTCCACCACTCCCTCTGTGGTTTTCCAATGTCTGTCTTATACCGGGGGCCCAAAACTGGATGCAGTAGGCAGCTATGGCCTCCTAAGTGCCAAAGCAAGGGGAGTAAAGCCTTCTTCGCCCTCAGTTTTGAGTAAGACCTCTGGAAGACCAGCCTGAATGTTCACAAAAACAGGGAGAAACATGCTTAGATTTGCTCCCTTCGTACACTAACCCCTTTAGGCATCCTAGCTGCTGTTGTTAACCGCCAGCACGTATATCTTTTGGTAGTTACTGAAAGCTTGTGTCTTTTTTTTTTTAGAATTATGTTGATCTGGTAGAAAACTTGTTTGCACCTTTTAAGCAACAGAGAAGTTATCAAATAATGCTTTCTTAGTTATTTTACCAAAAATCCGTAGCTGTCGCTTGGGAAACAGTAAACCACTCATAGCTTAGGTGCATATGGACAGAAAAGGAGTGAAGCTCCTACCACTTTGTTATAAACAGAGGGACCCAGAGTTACACCTCTCAAGGGTGAGCTTGTCAGTCAATTCAGAAGAAGGCAGGGCCATAGGTCAATCTGCCCCACGTTCATACCTGCCCTCCCCGTGCTCTGCTCTATGGGGACAGAGCAGCTGATGCCACCCTCCGAAAAACACCGCAAGGAAACCGCTGCCTGCACCGCAGGCTGAGCAGGCATGCCCGATCCCACCGCTGGCATCGCGAGAAGGTGGGTCCAAACACATGGCAGGGCCAGGAGCTGGGCGCTGAGCAGTGACGGATGCACGTCTGGAGTAAGCGCATTTAGAAATCTACGGCAAAAGTCTATCAGAAAATCATGCTTGATTTTATTACCGTTTTGTGGACAGCCAGCAACAAGAGCTTTCTATATTCATGAATTCATCAGATTCGTATTTCAAAAATAATAAATGTTGTTGTTCTTATTATTGGAATGAATTTCTCTATTATGTACTGAGTGATTGTAACTACTTACTGCCTCTAGCACAGGAACCACCTGAAGAATAATATTTCTGTAGTGGTTGCTACAGGGTTGTGTTAGGTTTTCTTAAGAGAGAAGGGTATTAACCAGAACAACAGCAACAATCATAACAGAAATAAAGTCATCATAAAGTTGTGTATAACACTACCAGTTTTTTTTCAGGTAAATTTAGTTTGTGGCACATGACTCACCCTTCCGTGAGATTCTTCTGGATTTCTTGGAGCTCTGCCTCTAACAGCAGCTTCACACTTTCTGCCTGCTTTGTAGAGAGGAAGGAAAGCAAAACAAACCTCAGCAGACCGACTTCCTGATCCAAAGATTGCGGAGGAGGACGACAAGGCTGTTTGCTTCAACCCCCTTATCAACACTTTTGAGCCCATTTCTTCCCCTGGCCCATGCGTGCCTCCTTGGCTCGTGTACTTTGGAGGTGGGGCTTTCCCTGCTCGTGGGCACCTTCAGTGCTGTAGCTTTTATTCTCACAAGCTCGTCCGTAAAACACTGTGCGTTGACAAGGAGCACGGGAGATGAACCAACTGACCATAAATTGTGCACTTGCAAGCTAAACCTAGATAACTAGAGGATAGAGCGGATCAGCTGTGATAGATGGCTTTCCTCCAGCTAGCTGACAGGCTGGGGAGTGGAAAAAAGGCAGAAGGGGCTGCAGAGCTGCCTGGGAGGCACTTCAGCGACTATGGACCATCACTTCACGGACCATCACGGAAGGGTTTATGGTAGAAGTAATGAGTCCCTCTTCACCCTAGTTGCTTCATCCCCATGGTGATTAGCAAGTCCCCTCACTGCCTCTACCGGGCTCCATCCTGACCTCCCTTTTCACATGATCAACAGGATGCCTCTATCCAAAGAGCTGCCGTGGCATTGTAATATAGAAAATTAGCAAAACACAAGACTTTCCAAGAGGCCCGATCTAGTTGTCAGCATATTTTGACATGAGTCCAATAGGATGGATTCAAAAAAGATGGGATCCCACCATGCCAAAACCCAACATTTGGTTGACCATCTGCCAAAACAGAACTAGCAGACTGCTGGGAAGACTGCATTTTCCAGGGTTTTTTTTTTTATGTATGCACAATGGCAAAGAGGATCGTTGTGAGTATCTTCAGCTCCCCAGCCTATGGGAGCAAGTACCCGTTGATAGCTGGGTCCTCTGGAGAGGACATTTATTACAAATGCTAGGCAACATTTGAACTTACGGCCCCAGTGTGATGGCAAGTTGTTCTGCTGCCAAGCTATAACATAATATAATAATATAATAATCTCAGCATACCCTTACCCAGAATTCAGGATTTTTCTGGAATAATTCTGCAATTATACAGACCCTTGGTCCATTGCAACAGAATGGAGGAACCAGTCACTTCCATGTTACCTTCATTTCAGTCATGCCATGTCATTATCTGACGAGAAAAATTAGAATTGCATTTTGGTGGCTAAGATTCATAGGGAACTTGCCCTCATCAACTCTGTTGACCGCTTGTGCATCCATGACATCAGAGACGGTATGACACCTTCCCATGAGCAACACTCTGCACTGGCGTGTTTAGGGGAGGGCCTCTTTTCCCCCAAGGGTAAGAATAATTTTTGCAACTACTTGGCAGTTGCAGAGGTGTCTCTGAACCATGAAGATCTATCTTGCAGGGTGGTGAAACCCTGGACCAGGTTGCCCAGAGAGGCGGTAGATGCCCCATCCCTGGAAACACCCCAGGTCAGGCTGGACGGGGCTCTGAGCATCCTGCTCTGGTTGGGGATGTCCCTGCTCACTGCAGGGGGGTTGGACTAGATGCCCCTGAAAGGTTCCTTCCAACCCAAACTACTCTGATTCTATGATCTCCAGAGTAGGAAGAGTGGATGGAGAAATGACAGGGATGGACAAAAATATCAGGACAGCGGAAAGGTATGTCTTCAAAGTGAAGGGGAAGGCTAAAGCCAGACTGAGCGTGACCATGGACATGTAAGGAAAAAAGAAAATCATTGAAAGTTTCCTTAGTGAAATATATAAATGTAGGCAAAAAGGGGGCCAGCCAGCCAGCCAGCAAAAGCAGGACCGGGCTAAAGGGTCATCAAAGCATTCCCTCCAAATTAAAGAGGTAACTACTTTTTGATGGTAAAGGTGATGTGGATTGGGGAGTGAAGGTAGACAGTTACCTGGAATAAGGGGTGGGGAATGAAAGCAGCAACATCTCTGGTGAAGGCAGGACCCTGGAGGGGATCCAGATGAAGCCTGAGGGGCTGGAGAAATCTCCATCCCGTTTGGGGAGAAGCGGCACATGGTGTGCAGAGGGGAGAGCACAGATTTCTAATGAGTTTTTCCGGTCAAATGGCACTGATTGAACCCCCACAAGCAAATGGATTATAAGGAAAGTAAAGGAAGATAAAATGAAAAGCATGAACTAGCCAGCTATGGATGCGTTAACCCGTTTATAGTTATACACAAGATTGTAGGACAAATTCTGAAGGAAACATTAATTAAAGGCACTGAGAAAAATGAGATAAAGTGTAACACAGGTTTACCAAAGGCAGTTTGTGCCAGACTGTGCTGACATCTTCCTTTGATAAGATAATTGGTTTTCCAGACAAGGGAAATTTGGTAGATCTAATCTATCTAGAGTTCAATAAAGCATTTGATATGGTGCCGCATGGGAAATTATTAGTGAAGTCTGAGAAAATGAGAATTAACAGAAGAACTCTGGAGTGGAGACTGGCGCAGAGACAGCAGCAGGATTGTCACGGGGGAAACTGGACCGGCGAGAGGTTGCTGGTGGGTGTCCAAAAACCCTGTCTTGAGCCTGACCCTGGTAAAGGCCCTCCATCGCTAAGGTTGGGAGCAGACTGGTGAAGTTTGCCTAGTTACCTGGATTTTCTGCAGCAGGACTCAACGTGTGCTCGGAACCCGCGACCTTGAATGCTGTGGGTGGGAGCGTCGCTGCAGACTTTGTAGGGATGCACCTGCACCATGAGGTGGCAATGTTGTTCCACCGAAGAGCATCCCTCGCCTCATCTTCCAGCTCTAGTTTTCACTGTCTGGACATATTTCAGTACGTACTCCAAGAAATATCAGTGATTGCAACTGCGAAACGATGATGATGGTGGAAGCTAAATCAGTCTGCGTGGCTTAAGCAACGTGGCTCTGGACAATCAGCCTTCGTGCCTCGAGACCGAAAAGGCGCAGGTGACATGGGGAGGGAACTTGTTTAAATACGTCAGGTGAGACACAAGGCATCACTATCTTCACTACAGATCCAGTCCAAATAACCTTTCCCAGCGTACAAAAAAAACCCAAACCCAAACCAGGCAACGTTGCTCGGGGTAAGTGTGAACGCATATGCATGTGTGCATGGCAGAGAAAGAGGGAGAGGAGGAAACAATTTTATATAGAAATAAAATCTGCTTGTTCCTTCCCTGTATTTTTAGCTTAAATTACACACAAATGCCATCTGATCAATTCAGCTGAAATGAGCCCTTAATCCTAATAAGGCTTGATCACCTTTTTAAACCTTGGGAAACAGCAGGGAATATGTTTGCGTTAAGTATTAACACCTTGATTCAAATTTCTTTGGCATGCATCTAACTTACATAAGCATAAAATGCTCCCGTTAATATTAAACAAGAAATTGGAGAGGGCCGAATGTCCTGGTTTCAGCCAGGGTAGAAGAAACGCTTTGGGCTGCTTTTTCTCCCTGTGCTGATCATTCCAGCTCCTTCCTCAAATGGGAAGGTATGGAAGGTATGTTAAGTCTTTATGAATTCACCAGTTAAGGCAGCAGTGGGTCGCTCTGCCTGGGCTGAGCTCAATACACCCCATCCGGGCCCTTTCTGGGTGCTAGAGACATTTTAATCCAACGGAAAGCAGAGGAGGTCAAGCAAACGGGAGGCTTCTGAAGACATCTAGTAGGCAAACAGCTGATGCTGACTTTCCCCTGTGCTGCCCCAGATTTAGCCATTGACAGGACTCATGATTTTCTTTAGTTCTTTGGGAAAAGCTTGGAGCTCATTATTCCTCAAACCTAGAACGATTTTGTCAGTCCTAATATGCCTCCAGGGGGACTTTTAAATACTGAATTTGCCGAAGGATGCTGTTTCAGAGAAACGTGGGCATTAGCAGTCCACTGTAACCCTTCATTCAATCATTAGCCATTATGGTGCCTCCTGAACGTTGAAATTCATGTATTATTATTGCCACTTTCTGGATTTCTTGCCTTTTTTTAGCACTGGTGCAATCACTTCTTTGCCACTGGTAACCTACACGGTAAAATTGTTCCTTTCTCCCTTTCATTTTACATCTACCCAGGAATTTCTTTAGGTCATCTATCACTTACTAAATTACGGGTTAGAGCTGTAAGAGAGGAAGGGCTGGTAGGCAGAATCTCTTTTTATAGTAGTCTTGCACAAGCCTGGCCCCAGCTGCTCTAAATTAGTGTGGACCCAGTGGTGTAAATCAAGATGTGTTCATCTGAATGCAGCTGTGATTATTTTTCCCAGCTGAGTGTTTGATGGGAGGAGCTTTTTCTGGTACCCTGCTCGTCACCCTTTGGACTCATAAGTAGAGCTGGTGTTGAGCGTGCTTGTGGTGTGTGAGCTTCCCTGGCCCTGATGGGAGAGGAAAGGTGTGGAGGAATCCTGAAGGTGGTAGCATTTCCATTTTCCAAGAGCATATTTACCGCCAGCAACAGTGAGAGCATCTGAAAAATGGGATGGTGCTGGAGGTGCCCTGTGGAGATGGAGTCAGCTGTACCAAGGAAGGTGATGGGAGGCACCAAGCATGCCCTTGCAAGTGGGTGTGAGGAGGGGGATGAAAATGAGTAGTGCTCTACTGGGAAATAAAGCAGTGAGAAAAGAACAAAAGTTATCTTAGCAGCCTGCTTTCCAGTTCAGCGCTCAAAGGTGGGGGTCAGCTGGGTGGCAGGCCATGCTCAGGTCTTCAGCTCTTCTTCTTCTTCTTCTTCTGTGAAGACTGAGTATAACCCATAGGGAGTGCGTGTTACCCTGCGTATTCACCTTCAAAGCAAGGGGAAGGTAAAACTTTTGCAGGATCTTGATTTCCAAGGGATACATGGAAATGGGGCTTCCCCTCCTGGGATCCACCTGAAAGGCCACTCCGATCTCACACCCTTGAGCAATGCGAGTCACAGCCTTTGGTCTCCACCCTCTACGCATTCTCCTGTAGGACCAAACACCGGCTTTGTAAATCCTTTGGAGCTCCATCCTACGGCACCTCCTTACACCTCAGGCACTGTGTAGATCCTCGAACGTGGTTGTACAGATATCCCTCCTCTTGTCAGCAATTTCCTTACTGGAGCCCTGCAATGATTGAACGGTTGTAGAGCTTCCCCTCCCACTGAGCTATAAATAAAAGGATCAAGGTCTTGGCCTTGGAAACTCGTTGTGACCCTGTCATTGTGCAGCCATGCCCAAAACACTGTATTAAACTGGCAGGGAACATAAATCTGGGAGGAACTAATGAAGACCCCTAGGGCCACCGTTCTCCATGGCTGTCTTGTTAACATGATCCAGGAAGACGGGGGTCCTCAAAAAAAAAAAAAAAAAGAAGAAAAGCAGAGATAATAAGTGACTCATCAAAGTCAGGGAGAGACAGAATATTGTCAAGGAGGTGTTACAGCGCTGGATGAAGCATTGCAGAGCATTGCACTCGCAACCAAGCACCACTGCCAAGGGGACTGGGAGGCAGTTATCCCTCCAAAACTTCAGTGACCTTCACGGCCCATCCAAAATCAGCATCATCGTTAAAGGCAATGAAAGATCTCATCCTGTGACCCATCCCTCGTCTCACTGTCAAAAGCAGAGTAGATGCAAAAGCCCTTTTGTTTTTGTCTTCACACCAGTAGTGACTGCACAGCTTGTGGGCAGTGTGACATTAGGGTCTCTCACTCATTTAAAAGGCTCAAGATCAATATTTTACAAGAGGCAGGAGAACTTTCAAAGGTGCCCAAGGTGGCAGGACCAGAGGGCTGAGGCGTGAAAAGCTGCCTAGGGGATTTGTATACCCAGCGCTGGTTGAACTGGTTGGAAATTCTGGAATCGAATACAACAGGCAGCATAGACGCCACAGCTCATGCTGCCTTCCCAGACACTCAGGGGCTGGTACCCTCAGGAGCAATGAGAAAGGCCATGGGTTGTTCTGTTGGTAAAATTAGCCTCTGCCGAGTCCATGCGGATCCTGAGGTTGGAGAGGGGACTCAAAGTCTTTTGGTGAGGAAGGTGACAATGACAATGGCTTTGGGTTCAACTGTCACCTCTGTGATGGCTGATAGGGTGGCCGAGACTCACCAGTCTTGGCCAGATGATTGTCCAGGTGGGGATGGTCTGCTCAGGATGCCTTGGTGGCCAGGGCCACCTGCCTGTGGATGACAGTAAACCGGAATTAGATGCAGCAGTGAGTCTCAGGTCCCCAAACTTGCACGTCCTTGCTCTCGACCTTTAGAAATGACTGGCAGATGGATGGAAAAATTGCATGGGACAACAGAGAGTCAGGTAATGATTTTAAAACTGTTTGCAAGCCTGCTGCTTTGTCACAGTTCTCAGATTCTACAGGACAGAATTACACCGGCTTTCCAGGTAATGCAGGCGCTGATTTCCCCTAAAATTGTATTTTGGCCGCTCACAGTGCCATCACCGTCCCAGCTGCCATTGGGGATCCCAATGGCACCAGGAATCAGGTGGGTTCCCGTTGTGTTCATCTGTCAGGGAGGACAACATGCCAAGAAAGGATTAAACCTCGGCACCAGAGACTTCAGGAGCCCTGGTACCAGCCTGCATCCCTTGCTAATCCTATTCTCTACTAATTTGTTATCCCATTAACACCTTGTACATTTCTTTCTCTCACCGCTGTGCTACCCTGAGAGACTTCTGGAGACCTTGTAATATGGTATTTTGCCGTTAAGAGTGTAAGCCAGAAAAGTCTTCTCATCTTAGCCTAGAAATCCCTTGATAGAAAGAAAGAAAACTGCTGCTTTGTTTCTTTCAATCAATACTATCCATTAAGATCTGTGTCTAACAGCTCCGAGTCCAAGTGAATAACCGAATGAGCTACCTCCTGCTCTCTTAAACCTTTGGAAACAGCAAATGCTCTTCTAAAAAGAACAATTTGATATCACAGCCCTGTCTGGGCCAGGCAGGGGGGAGCACCTTTCTTCCCTGATGTAGGAAAACAAAATCGCTCAGGATTTTCATAGAGGGCAACGGAGGGCAGAGAGAAACATACCCCTACTTCTCTGGGGACCCCCACAGCGGTGGGCGAGACGTCAGCTGGGGTAGACCTTCCCTCCTCAGCACTCACGCACTGCTAGGTCAGAGTTTGCAGGAGGCAGAAGGTGTAAAATCTCCAGCGTCAAGCCACCGGTGGTGGAAATTGCACAGTTTCGTCTGCTCCGAGGAATGGCTGCGAGCGGAGCCCGGCCCTGCTGCGCTGGCTGGGAGGTGCGGACGGCGGCACGGCGGGGGATTGCAGGGAACGCGGTCCCC
>NW_010532081.1:0-1182 GCF_000687285.1 Phaethon lepturus | reverse complement strand
TTTCCAACCTTAGTGATTCCGTGATTCTGTGTGTGACGCAGCAAGACGTCATCCCCGCCCTGTCCTCCACCCAGCACCACCAGCAGTGTGGGATCCCCAGCAGTTGCTTAATGCAGTCATTAGGTGCTGAGTCCTCTTTAATGACTCCCTCGCTGATTAAACAGAAATTAAAAGGCAGAGTCGAGCAGGAAAACTCGGGTGCAGAGCTGCCCTGTTCTACCTCCCCCTCGCAATTCGAGCGGCAGCACCGCACCTCCGCTCGCAGGCTGCGTTAGGCGTTACTTGCTTTTTCTGGGCAT
Organism: Phaethon lepturus; assembly: GCF_000687285.1. Lineage (NCBI taxonomy): Eukaryota > Metazoa > Chordata > Aves > Phaethontiformes > Phaethontidae > Phaethon > Phaethon lepturus. The sequence goes on along the minus strand of NW_010532081.1, from coordinate 883 downwards.
TTAGTCCGTTAGTGTTATCGCCTGGGGAAGGGACGGAGGGGCTGAGCCCAACCTCCCCCCGCATCAGTCCCTCTCCCCTCGCCTGCCGACTTTCAGCTGGAAGCTCAGCCCGACGCGAGGCTCTCATAGCCGGCAGCCGGGGCACCAAGGCCTTTCCACCCGGTGCCCCAGCGCCTTTCCCCTGCCGATAGCGATAGCGCCTGTGGCTTTTCATCCCGCTCCGTAGCTCTAGGGAGGAAATTAAAAGGGCGATAAGGGAGCTCTTTTGGCAGACAAGGGAATATTCTGTGCTATCGGCGAGATAAACTAATATTTCTTCCAGCTCTGGCAAAGGCTCAGGAATGAGATATGGGGTGAAATCGTACATTTACGGAGGTTTTATAACTCTTACCTGCTGCTCCCACGCTGTGGGATAACCATCGCCCTCGCTCATATTTCCTTGGCGAGGGAGATCAGCGGGATGAAGGGAGAGACAGAGCCTATAAAGAGGAGAAGCCGGATCTGCCCTGGAACTACAGGGTAATCCCATGGCTTCGCTGGCGCAGTCCAGCTGCAGGGCGATGGGCGATGGGCGCTGCCTTTCGGGGGCCTTTCTAACCCCCGCCGTGGCCCGCAGCCCCCGCAGCGACGGGTTTTTTTTCTACCCCCCGCCGTGTCCAGCAGCCCCCGCAGAGACGAGACCCACGAGCTCACCCGCTCCACGAGCTTTGTGGAAGGAAATGCGGCGTGATGCCGGGCGGCTGGGACTGACCCATCCACCCTCGCCCGCTGGCCCCCGAGCAGGCGCCGGCCCCTGTACGATGCTCCCCTATAGCTATAGGGGGGCCGGTGCCGGGGTGCAGGCGGGAGCTGTGCACGAAGGAGCCCGGCTCAGCGCCACAGC
>NW_010532080.1:3282-4489 GCF_000687285.1 Phaethon lepturus | reverse complement strand
AAAAATATATATATTTTTTATATATATATAAAAATAGGTGTAATTCAAGTTTCCAAGAGGCCATGCTTCACTGAGCAATCATCCCACATGCAAACACGGCTATATCAGAGAGAAAAAAACCCACATCTGCTTATCTGGAACGTGTTTATCCAACCACCCGAGACGGGACCCACGGCCCAGCGCACACCGTCAGCATCTCCCTCCTCTCTCCATCCTCCATGAAAGATTATCACCCATTACACCATCATTTTGCCCAATATACCAACCGGGAGCTGATACTTTTGCCATGCAATCAGATCCCAAATAACGCCGCACTCCCGCACAGGGCAAATGAGGCAAATTCCTCCAAAAAGAGACCAGAGCAGGTTTCCTGGGAACAGTTTCTCGGCAGCCCATGTGCTTCCCTCCCATTTCTTCGAGCAAAATGTAATTGGCCTTGAGCAGGAGCTGCTGCTTTTAATTCATTTACCACTGACTCACGCCTCCCTCCCCAGCACCCTGTTCCAACCGCATGGCGAGCGGCACTCCAACGCACTGGAGCTATTTTGACACACTAAGTAAATATCAATTAATTCGCCTGGAAAAAAAAAAAAAAGAGCTTAATTGAAAAAAATCCAGGTCCAGATTTGCAGCCCGGCGTTTGCCAGAAGAGCCTTGTTTTAAGGCTTGCATTTCTCAATTGCTGGGGATTTTACAGCTCCCACGAGCACAAGCTCTCTCTAAAGGAACCGTGTGACTCACTGAAGTCAGAGGGGAGGAAAAAAAAGGGTAAAATATTCACTTCCAGAAGGGTCTGAGCTCCCACTTGCTGGGGCAGAGAGCCGGGATGAGGGCGGGCAGGGGCCAGCTCGGCTGGGGACCCTGAGCCGGAGGTCTGGGACCCCGAGCTGGTGGCCTGGGACCCTGAGCAGGAGATCTGGGACCCTGAGCAGGAGGTCTGGGACCCTGAGCCGGAGGTCTGGGACCCCAAGCCGGCGGTCTGGGACCCCAAGCCGGAGGTCTGGGACCCCTTAGGCTGTAGGAAGGAGGAGGGGTGGGTGCGTGGGACAAGCCCCCTGCAGAGGGGGAGTGGAGCTGGGTACCAGGGATGCTGCAGCTGGGGGGGGATGGAGCCGTTGTGTTTCCCTCCCCTGAACAGCCACCTGCAGCCCCCAGCCCGAGTGAGGCATCAGCCTTGGCAGGAACCGCCAGACGCGGAACTTTTCCC
>NW_010532080.1:306-3252 GCF_000687285.1 Phaethon lepturus | reverse complement strand
GAGTGGAGCCGGGTACCAGGGATGCTGCAGCTGGGGCGGGGGATGGAGCCGTTGTGTTTCCCTCCCCTGAACAGCCACCTGCAGCCCCCAGCCCGAGTGAGGCATCAGCCTTGGCAGGAGCTGCAAGACGCTGAATCTTGCCCAAATTTCAAGGCAGTCAGTCGCAGCAGGAGCGGGTGCAGGCACCCCACCGCCGCGGCACGGGGCCAGCCTCCCCTGCACGCCGCCAGCGAGGGGCATGATTAAAGCTTTGTAGTTAAGGGGAAAAAAAGAAAAAAAAAAAATCCCCAGCCCCTGCAGAACGACTTAATTTAGTAAATCACTTTGACTCATGCAATTATTTGCTTTTAAACCACAATTAGCTGATGAGCCTCGGCTTTGTTTTGGGTCTTTTCCTCCGCGCTGGTGCTGCATAAGGAAGGGAGTGCGTCACCGTGAGCCCAGCAGAGAGGGGACCATGGCTTGTCAGTGCAGGCAGGAGGGCTGCTCTCTGGGAACAGCATAAAAAAGCCTGTTTGGAGCACGGTTTGCTGCTGAACTCCCCCAAAAAAAAACATTTGAAGCAGTGGTGGAAAGAGGGGAACTCTCTTGCCCAAGTCCGTGCAACAGAAGTGATACCACCCAAATAAACTCTTCATCCCAGATTCTCTGCCCTGTGCCTACAAGATGGAAGTAAATGCCACGTTTCCCCAAGTTTTCATATATTTCCTTTGCAATGAGAAGTTTCTGCTCACGACACACATCCTCCGCTCTGCCCCAGCTGTGCCGGCTCAACCGCCTACCAACTGCGAGCCCCCACGTTTATTCACAAGCCGTGCAAACACGCGGAAAACCCGGGGCTTTGGCATAGAAGCTGAAATGGTTCGACCGCTGGAGCCCTTGGTGAACTGATCCCCACTGAGCATCACCCACCCCGTCCCCTCGCAGTGACGCACGCTGGCTGAGGAGCAATTCCCCTCCAGACATCAACGGAGACGAGCTGCCTTCAATAGCTACTTACTCCTAAGCATTTCTCCTTTTTTTTTTCCTCAATACCACACATGGGACATTTCCTTCTACATTTTCTGGGCTGAAAACCAAAATAATATTTTCGTTATTTAAGAGAAATTGGCTTTCTCCCCCCCGCACCACAGGATTTGTTACATCCATAAAACCAGAGTGCAAAGGCAAGTTCAGGAGCGCGGTGGCTGAGCCCTCAGCTCCTCTCCCTCCTTTGACACCTTCTAATTAGGGTTACCCTTCACAGCAGCATGAAACCAGCCTTTTAATTACAAGGGAGAAGGCAGAACCTGCGAGACGCTGTATTTTTAGGCAGCGTGAAAAAATAGATATCCGACACGTTTTTTTTTCCCCCCACTTCTTCCTCCCTTTCTGCTCTTCACAGCTGCCCTTAGCTGAGAACTTCAGCGCTTACAAGTGAGAAAGGGATGGGGGAAAGGTTAACCAAGCTGTCAGAAAGGGTTTTTTTCCTCTTCTTAAGATGGCAAAACAGCAAAATGTGTTTACTGTTGGGCGTTGGGCAGCTAACGAGAAGTAGGTACTCCGCCGGCCTGACACTAAGTGCCTTTGACACCGATGACGGCCCTTTGGTAGGAGCAAATTCACCCGATGCCTAAACAGATTATTTCAAGTGTCTGTTGCTGGAGAGCACCACTTTGCAAATATTCTAATCTCTGAACTGCCTCACTTATCCAGCTCTGCACCCAGGGTATTTTGCATGGCGTGAGCCACGGTAAGGAGAATTAGAACACGAGAGCTTTCATTTCGGATGCTTCCTTGCTGCGTATTTGCAAGGCAACCGGCGCAACGGGGGCCAGACGCCAATTAACAGGTTGTTCCTGTTTTTAAGGAATTCTGCAGCATTTCTCCCCTTAACCACAATCACCCAGAGCTCGGTCCAGGAGCGGGCAGTAGCCAGCGCTGCTGCCGTACATCCCGACAAGCCCTTCTGCGATGCGTTGACCCGATGTATGCGCAAACAAGAAACCCCTACGGGAGCTGGACGCGTGGGGGGGCTGCTTCCTAATGCAGACACCCCCCGGTTTGGGGCTCCCCTTCCAACCCGCAACCTCTTCTCCCCATTTCCCGGTGCCCCTGCGGGTGTGTCCTGAGCCCAGGCAGCGATCCCAGCCCGAAGCGGTGAGGAAACGCCTCCGGGTTTGGGGGAAATCGGCATTTTCTCCCCCGTGGCTGGAAGGGAGGCAGAAAAGCTTCCCCCATCCCTTGGATATCACACTTGGAGGTTAAAAAAAAGTCACGGAGCTAGGAGAGATGATAGGAGACAGACCGTGCAAGGCAGCAGCACAAGAGACACCGACCAAAAAAAAAAAAAAAAAATCCCACAAAACCAAAAAAACCATCTTTACGTCGCAAACAGCATCAACTCATTTCAGCATCACTCGCGGACGTCGCTTCTTTTCTGCTTCGCTGTTTCTTCCAGCATCGTTAAAGGCAACCGTGCGGGTGCCGGGGCTGTGCCAGACCCCCTCTGCTCCCCAATTTGGTTAGCACCGCGCCAGCAGCCTGGGCTGTCCCCTGGAGGGACAGTTCTACGCCAAATCACCTGGGAACGGAGACCCTCGGGCGGAGCAGGGAAGCCCGAAGGGGTGCGGGAAAGCGGCACAGACAGGTCACAAGCGCTGGCAAAAATTCCGCGAAGAGCTTAAAGGGCTCAGGCTGCTTAGTTTATCAAAAGGACAAGGGAGGCGGCTTGATTGCCATGAGTAAGTACCTTCCCGGGAGAAAATACAGGCTACTGAAGTATCTTTAATCTACTGAAGAAAGACATAACAAGAGGCAGGAGTTGATCGTGCCTGGCTTCAGCTTCCCGCTGGAAAAATAAGGCACGTGTTTTAGAGCAAGGCTGGTTAACCCCTGGAGCGGACACCAGCAAAAATGATGAATTCTGCAGTTTTTAATGGCTTCAAACCCAGGCCAGGTCCCTCT
>NW_010532080.1:0-256 GCF_000687285.1 Phaethon lepturus | reverse complement strand
TGGGAGGGGGTAGGACACCCAAAGAAGCCGAAGCAGTTTATCCCCAGATTATTTCATGGTCCCCTAAGAGGCCTGAGCTCCAACACAAGGCACAGACACATCGCAAACCCAAGACAAACCGCCCTTCCAACGCTCACCCAGGAGCCCTAAAAACCAACTTCGTTTTGCACCGGGGCCGGCAGAGGCGCGGGATTCACCCCTCCTCGTTTGGGCCGCGCAGGTTTGCTCACGGCAGCGTTAATCTGTGTGATCTCCA
>NW_010532079.1:422-1927 GCF_000687285.1 Phaethon lepturus | reverse complement strand
AGCACGAGGGATTGTTCGCTCCCCTTGAAGTGAGTGAGGGGCCGTCGCACCCCTTAAATGCCAGTTTCATTTTGTCGGTGATGTTCGTAGGAAGTTCTTCAATAGTTATCTGTATATAAATTCCTGTAAACCTCAGTGGCGTCTGATAGGGCGTAGATTTCCGCTGATTCCACGCCGTGATGTGTTAGAGCCACGTTACCTTTTTAGTCTTATTTTTAGATTTGCAACCTTTTTAAACTGCTTTAGATATTAGCGCTCGTAGTGTTCTCAAAGCGCGACGCCCTCCGGGGTTTGGGCGGGCGCAGCCTGCGGTCTGGACGGAAAGACCTGCTGAGGAGGGAGGCTTGGGCACGGCGCGGGGAAGTAGCGAGGCCTGCCGCGGCGCCGCCGGGCGGGGGAGCGCGGTTTTCAACCCCCTTCGTGCCAACAGCCTGTAACCCCTCCGGGTGTGCCAGGGCGGGAGCCCGACAGAGAAGGTGCCGGCTATAGAGCGGTGGTGGCGCGGGACGCCGGGCTGCGGCCGCGTTTGTCCCGTGTGCTCCGCTTGGGAGAGGTCCCCGCTTCCCTCAGCTGGCTTCTGCCCTTCCTCTCCCCGGTGCCCTCCGGGGTTCCGGGCGCTTCCAGGTAATTTAGGAAACGCGTTCGTGCTGCAGGTTTTCCTACCCGACGCAACTGGATGTCGGCGTCCTGCTCGCCAGGAGATCCTTGCAAGGTGGTCAGGGAGGCTTTTGCAGCCTCCGCCCCGCCTTAATAATACTGGATGCTGTTTAAATACGCATTAATCTTAGAGCACTGAAACGTAACCCCCCGGTACCAGCGTTCATAGCGTCAGGTCAGTATAAACTTCACATGCTTAATCATTCGATGCCGCTTCTCTGTATCGTCGTGGAAATCATCTAGTTTGTAGCGTATCATTACACCAACAACTGCTTCAAATATCTTGAAAGAAACGTAACCGACAGCTAACAAGGCGGCAGGAAGTTTGTCGGAGTTCCGATCCCGCAAGAAGCGTGGTCGGCTCCGCGCCCTGCGTTGGGAGGCTTACGTGCTCTCTGGGCCTCGGCAAGACTGAAATTCCCGTTTCCTTCCAAGAAGATGCTTTCTTTACGAGCAGAGGCTGCCCGAGGGAGGCTGGCTGGCTGGCTTTGACGTTTGCGCAAGCCACATGCCATAAATCTGGAAGAAAAAACCTTCGTTTGGAAATCAAATGCCAATGTTGCGTGCACAGTTGATTTTGTTGTTGAAAGGATAGATGCTGGGAATTTCTGGTGGTTATATATATATATATGTATATGTATATGTATAGAGGAAGCTCTCCTATAAACTGGCCGTTCATTCTCGAGTGCTGTCGTCGTCTCTGCTCCCTGTCCCCCACAGCCAGCCAGGTGGGTGTAACTCCTGCGGGCTTGAGAGCGGTTGCTTGTCCTACCCCTCCAAAAATTTAACGATCTACTTGAATTCTGCGAGCTGCCCCTCGTCCCCGGCCCCTCGGCCGGAGCTAGGCT
>NW_010532079.1:0-243 GCF_000687285.1 Phaethon lepturus | reverse complement strand
GGGCAAGGGGCTTGGACGCGGGGTGTCGGGCACGGTCGACGCGCTCGGCGCTGGAGGTACGGTGGAAGACGCCGATTTGGGTTTTTTCCCTTCGTACTAGTTCTCGCCACGTCGTTCTCTCCCAAGCGGGACTGGGTGAGCTCACGGAGCCAGGTCCGGACCCGCGCCGTCGGCTTTGGAGTGCAACATCATGTGTGTGTATGTATGTATATATGCACATATGTATATATTTATACAACAGGG
>NW_010532078.1:6553-9152 GCF_000687285.1 Phaethon lepturus | reverse complement strand
TGCCTGTGGCGGCGTGCCCATGCCTTAAAAAATAAACATCAAACTCAAAAGACACATGTTGGCCCCGAAAGGCTTCAAAGCACGTGGGCAGGCTTGGCCAGGCTTTAGCAGCGGGGCTGTTTCTTTTTCCTCTGCTTTCCTCTGCCCTCTTGCTTGATTTCCGTTCTTTTTCCCCTGCGTTTCTGTTCTATCTCCCCTTCTTTGCAGTTTTCACCACTTCTTTCACCCTTCCCTAATTTCCTTTCCTTTTTCCAGTCCTCTTTCTCTGCTACTCTCTAATCCAGCCAAAAGTCACCCTTGATCTTGACCTGGTTTGGAGGATGGTGGTCTTTAGCCGTTCCTTCTCTCTTTCTGAACATGGGGAACGTTGTTGTTGCAAACCTCCGCGATAATGCAGCTGATTCATTTGGCTCTCGGGCAGTTCTGGGAATTCTTCCTCTGTTGTTGTTTGGTTTTTTTTTCCCTTCCTCACCCCGAGCACTGCAATTTCATGCAGTGGGAGCAGGTATTTGTAATTTGTTTTTGATCGTTCCACTCCCCTCTCCCCCAGTTTTGTAATTTACTTCTGGAATAAAACAAACTCCAGGAAAACATCCTCCTCAACACCCTTGAGCTTTAAATTTTTCAGTAATAAAGTGTGAACATAAATTAAGAACTAGAGCTGTTACTAATCTTATGACCACACTCGCTCACATACTGATTTTCATGTGGTATATTAAATCAAGAAGAATGGCCTATTGTAATACAATTAGCTGTGATTCACAAGCAGGAATTACTGTCGCTAGCGTGGGGGAAAAGTTGCATAATACGATTGGAAAAGACTGAAACCTTTGTGGTTTAGGGTTTTTTTTCCTCTCCTTTTTGCCTTTTAAAAACACTTTAACAGCTGGAACCCAGGAAAGCCTGTAATAGGGAATTCACTCCATGTTTTGTAATAAATTTATGAAGTGATTGAAAGTGTCTTATTGTGCGCATGTAAATCTTTATAGGCTCCCAGCATATGTTCCTGACAAAAATAAATAACCTCATCCTGTAGCTTTATTAGGCTTAATGCATCAGTGCTTCCCAGCCCTCTGTTGCGGAAGGACCCCAATCTGTCTGAGCAGTGGGCAGGAGCAAAAGCATCAGCAGCTTGACCTTAGAGCTGGGTTCCTTTAGCTACAAACCACTTGACAAGCAGCATAGGCTTCAGAGATGTAGGATTTTTTTGCAAGCAGGTGGGGAAATGGTGATGTTGAGTAGCATCTCCCTCTGGCTTGAGGGCTTGCTGGAAGCAGCTCCGTCGGCAGCGCCATCAGTGCGCTCAAGGCTGCGTTTGATTTTTGTGGTCTCTGAGAAGACGTGCTGCCTGGGGACCCTGGAATGTGTTTCTTGCAGTGGGATGCTTCAGGGTTCATCCAAAGTCATACGGAGTTGGTACATGCAGTCCTTTGGGTCTTGACCTGGGCTTGTGCTCCTTAAAGCCTTGTAATTCCAACCAGGAGTCTCTGGCTTTTCTCCATCCAGGTGGCAATGTCAATGAGAGAGACGTTGTGTAGATCCTGGGGGTTTGTGCCTCTTGTTTTTGAATGGGATGTTTGAAAACTTCCTTCTGCCTGTGCTTGTGAGAGGCAAACCCCTCTCCTCCCGTGCTGTCTTTAACCAGGCACTGGGAGGAGACGTTGTTATCTCCAGCTCTGCCCGAGGACAAACACAGTGACCGAAATATCCAGGAAAACGGGTCTGAAATCGCTTGCAATACTGCAAGTGACATTTAAGTGGACTTTTCTCACCAGTCCTTTGCCAAGGTGCTGGGAGGGAAGTAACCACTAATGCAGAGATTTAATGGGCTGTGTTACAGAGATGGCCGGTGAGAAGGTCTAATGGTCCTTTCCCCTTGCAGTCCAGAAAGCAATGTGGCTTGTGAGTATTGTATTTTTTTCTTTTTTTTTGAAGCTGGGGCCTTGCTGAGTGTTGGAAGGCATGCCTTTCCCTCCTTGCTGCTTTCTCCTCCCTGCCTGCTCTCCTGCCCTGTGCCTGTCGTGGGAATTGCCCCTCTGTCACCTTCAGGAGCTCGGGGAGAGGGTTTCCCCTTTCTGCGCGTGGGGAGCTGAGGAGGGATGGAGGTGCTGAGGGTGGTGCGGGGGCCCAGGGCAAGCTGCGGATGCGCTCGCACACCTCCGTGGCACCACGGGGAATGGGAACAAGCCCTTGAGGCTGCTTCTCCCTGCACACCCCCACGGGAGAGCGCAGGGACGCTCACTACCACGTCACCAGCCTGCTGCCCAGGGCTTGTGTCGTCGGGCTTCGTGCCTCAGACCTTCCTTCCTTGCTAAATCTAGTAGAAACTACCAAAAGCCTCCAAAAGTAGTAGAAAAAGAGGCGATTTGTTTGCTGTACTACAGCAGGAAAGCAGCCCGAGAGGTTCCCTAAAACACACCAATATGTATCATGCAGTTCCCCCCGGGTGCATGTAACTTCAGAACAAATACTTCGCAATAGCAATGGCTTCTCGAAGGGATTAATGGTCTTTACTCACTATTTTCTTCCCCTGCTGGTGTAACGCCCGGGAACGTGCGTGCTGCTCACGGCGGGATGTGGGAGCGCGGAGGTTGGGGGT
>NW_010532078.1:0-6522 GCF_000687285.1 Phaethon lepturus | reverse complement strand
CGCTGCGGGTGGAGCAGCGGCTGGCAGCGTACCCGTTAAGATACCCAGCTAATTCCCTGCCTTGGATGATAATTAGGCATCTCCTGGTCTCTGAACCAGTTTACACTCAGCTGAATGCAAAAATACATTCCTTCCAGAGCGTTTATTTTCAACATAAGGTATCGCCCTGCCTCGAGTTATTCGCGGCGAAACAATACTTAAAATATTTACTGCGTAAGGTGACAAATCCCGACGTTGCATGCACATAATCCCACCTACCTACACCATCGTAAAATCGACACGCTCCATAATATCGAACACATCAGTCATTCTATTTCTAATAATGTCTGCATCCATATAGTTTGTCTGTAGAAACCTCCCACAAGTCTTCGATGACTTATTGCACCTGGGGCTGCGGCTGGATTCTGCGCCATGCATTTTATTAGCGCTTATCGACACTCATTCTCATGCGTCCACCGACATATTTTAGTTGAGCAGCCGGACAAGGATGCACGCAAAGCTGGCTGATGGTTTTCTTCTGAAAAGTGCATTTGCTTTGTAAAAGCAAAAAAACCCCAGGCTTTGCCTCCTCTTCGCTGTCCCAGCATTAAACATTGCTCTGATTTCCCTCATCCTTTCCTTCCATCCAGGTTTATTGGTCTCCAAATGTGGTTGGAAGCATTAATCCTCAGTCCTTCGTTCCCCCTCTGCTGTCAGAGGCCCTTTCCCCCTCCGTGCTGGGGTTGGGGACACCAAGCTCCCCGACCTTTTGACAAGATAATAGCCTCTTGTTTTACAGCGGTGGGTTTGTGGTTGTAGGAAGCTATTTCAGGGTCACGGTTTCTGCTCCCTGCTCTCTCATTAAATAATTAAAATGCAGTTTTCAGGCATTAAAAGTATGATCTTCCTGGCTAAGATCATATGTTTTCATGATGCTGGAGGGCAGAGGCTTCGTCGTGGCTTTATTGCCAGGCAAGCAGAGCGAGGAGAGAGACAGGGCAGATGGATGCTCCTGTCTTGGCTGTTTTCCTCCCACTTGCAGGCATCCAGCAGCTCCCGAGCCCCATGGGTGCCCCTGAGTTAGCGCAGCCTTTGGGGAAGGCTCCTGGTCGTCCCTCTCCATCACCTCCCCGCTGCGCTTGTGGCATGTCCCATCGTGCTGTCCCACTGCCATCCTGTCTTTGGCTGCTGGTCGGCTCATGAGCATCCGGCTGTGCTACTGCTCGCCTGAGTCCGACCCACCTTGCTGTGCCGGCTGAGCAGCATTTTCAGCATCATACTGAAGACAGACCTTGTGACCGGAGAAAGTCCTCTGCCTTTGATTTTTATTTTTTTTTTCCCCACAAGCGATGGACAATTCACCATCACTCTACTGCTTGTGTTGATTCTCCTGGTTTAACTTTTCTTGCGCTAAACTAATTGTCCAAAATTAATTGCATGTGCCAGTGTGTCCAAGCTACTTGCATAGGAAAGCCGTTGGAGGCAGGTAGAAATAATGTTCTTGGCTGGGTAGGGAGGTGCAATAAATTCATTAGCATCCTGTGACGGTGTGACTTGCTGCTTGGCCAAGCTTCATCTCAACTCTTGGTCTTTCTCTGTGTTGGCTGCTGGGGATTTATAGCTGCGGGATGTGCAAGTGTTTTGTAAACCGTGTGGGTTTTTTATTGACATAAATAGCTCCTCCTTTTCGAAAGACCTTTCGCTCACAAAGGCAAACCGTTCAACTTTGACTTTGCACGAGAGGGTATCTCTTTTCAACAGAATTTTATCTGGTGCCTGCTACTCCCACTGAATTAAACCATCATTATCAAGTAATTGGTTGTAGCATTGGTGATATGGTGAAATTACGGGTCCCTTTTCCCTATCACATCTCATCCTTCCCAAGGTTGGGGAGGTTATATTTAGAGTGACTCCTGGATCTGAGATCTGCCACCTCTTGGGAAAGATAATACGTACGTGGGAATGAGATCCATAAACAGAAATTGTAGGTTTTGTAGCTTTACACAGGCTGGTACGCTGGGTAGAAGCAATGCCGTTGCAGTTTCTGTGTATCAGCACAGGAGAGAATGTTGTTACATGTGAAAATTCACCGAATGGTTTAGCAGGAACAAATCCTGATAGTTGTTTGAAGGTTAATAAAAATAGCATTGTAAAGATTTTCTTAGGTACTTGTGTTTTGCCTTCTGGCTTGAGCATTGCTAGAGATGAGATTTCCAAGCTTTCCTTTACAGTCGTAAGGATTAGGCACTCTAGAATAATAAAATATTCACCCCAAAATGGAGATTTTCCTGGGTGTCCTTAGTACTGGCCTTTAAACATCAAGTACTGTGGAATTACATGGTCCAAGGCTTTGGCTGGGTGCAACGAAAGCCCATGGTGTTAATGATATGGTCACCTACAAAAAGTTACCGGCTCCAGGGCTGGAGATGAAATGTGGGAGTTAGTAGGAAATATTTGATTCTTTTTAACGTCCCAGTAGCATCTGTCAAGGTGATTTCTTTTGGTTTTTGTCTCACACAAAGAGAAGCGGCGTGGGTTTGATAAGCTGCGCTGATCTGTTACGACAACTCTCCTGGTGCTGGAAACATCTGGAGAGGTTTGCAGATGGTCAGACAAGATGGACAGAAAGATGCCAAGTGCTGGGGAAGAGCTTTGAGTTTGTGGCAGGTGGGTGGTGGGATTTGTGCTATCCAGACATTAAAAATAGCGCGTGATGCACTCCTCGCTGCGTTTCTTAGCCTGGCTGAGTCATCGGTCTACCTTCTTATTAGCTTTGTGGGCGTCGCTGTTTTGGGGATCTTCCTTGTTGGCTTGTCATCCTGTCTGGGGTGGTGATTGCCTCTCAGGGAAGGTGCTGGTGGGATGTGCCCGAGTCCCCGTGCTGCTGAGCACGCTGCCGGAGCGAGTGATGGAGGCTTGGAAAAGGGGGAGAATTTTCCTTTACAGCACCCTACACAACCATAGCTGTTAATATAAATGTAAGGGAAATGGAAAACGACCCTTGGCTTCAAAGAGAAAATTAAACTTTGTGTGAGAAGGAAAAAGCAAAGAGGAGACCCTACAGAAAGTCTTATCATCTCATCCTAAAGTACGTGCTGGGATAAGGGGAGCTGGGGGTCCTCCCTAACTTCCGAAAGGGGCCTGGGGCTTCTCCTTGCCCGCTTCTCTGCGATGGCAGTTGCATTTTGGCTGAGCTCTCATGAGCCCCCATCCTTTCCCACTTGTCTCCTTTAGTCTCTTTTTCCCTTCCCCTGCCTGTTTCAGCTCATTGCTTAAATCTATGGGTTGAGGTAAGTGGTTCCTGCCGCAAGCGCGAGCGTGCGGGGACGTGGGTATTGGTATGGGCTTCTGGAGCTGGGTGGGGAGCCGGTGGGTGCGCCGGGTTCGTGCAAGTGTTTGATTCAGTAATCATCCTGCTTGGCAGGGAGCAGGTCAGAATTGAGGGCACCGTTGGCTCTTTTAGATGTTAGAACAGAACAGTTCAGCTGGAAGGGACCTGCGATGATCACCTAGTCCCGTGTTCACCTCGTCCAGTCCACGTTCTCCTCCTGCAGCTGATGGAGATCGCAGCCCCGAGCTGTCTCTCCCAGGATGATGTGAAAGGAGGATGGATTTAGGAAAAAGCATATATAAGGGGAAGGAGGAGAGAAATAAAGCATGGGAGCAACTTTGAAACGCGCGGGTGCCCCTGAGTGACTCTGGGCAGCTCGTGCAAGGGGAAGGTAGCTCAAGAGGGTTTTCATCTGCGTGATCATCACAATGCTCAGAGGTTTTTGTGGCCTACTAACCCAAAACGTTTAAATGCCTCATTTCTAAGAAGAGAATTTTAAGAAGGTGAAATAAAAGTGCTAGAATGGCTATTCTTTCTTTTAAATATGTTATTAAGGGCAGCAAGCCTGGCTGCAGCGCTGCCGTGAGGGATGCTCCGCAGCGAGGGGTGGATGGGGATGCTCTCCAGGAGTGTGGCTGGAGCTACCAGGTGGGTTAAATGAATAAATGGAAAAAAAAAATCATAAATAGCTGTCCTCAGCCTTCTCTGAGCAGCACCAAGACACTGCGATCTCCTTCCGTACGGCCGGGCACAGCAGCCCAAGCAGCTTCCCGTGGAAAATACTGCATTTTGGTTTGGTTCCCCTCCACTTTTTTGAAACAGTTTTGCTTCTTTGGCCTCTGTTTCCCACCTGTCTTATTAAAGATGAGCTCTGGTGGAGGTGAAGGGAAGGCTGAACCATCGGTGCCAACTACGTGAGCCCTTCTGCTGTGTTGACAGGTTATTAGTGGGACTGCGGACTTTCTGGTCTTAAAAAGCCCGGAGCTGGGATGCCACGGTCCGGTCTTCACCTCGGATTTTCCCACCTGAAGGGTCACAGTCCCTCCCCGCCTCCCCGCTGGTGCTGGACGGACCCTCGCTGAGAGCGTTGACTTCAGTCGGGGAACAAGGAGAAAGTGCAGAAGGGTCTGGGGTGCCTCAAAAGAGGTGGTTTCCCAGCGACTAAACAGGAGCAAGGAAAACGCAGACAAAATACTTGATATCTGGCAACCTGTTTGTTTTGGAAGTCGTTCCTGAGACATCAGTGCTTGTTAGCGTTAGTCTGACACTTGCTCAGTTTTCATCTTGCTCTCCTCTGGGTTCGGAAGGGCCCTTTTTATGGTAGACATGAAGAAAACGGGCTCCTGTCTGCTGCTTTGGGGATCCCAGCCGGAGCGGGGGGATGCAGCCTGCCTGTAGCCCTGATTGCATTATGCACAGAGCTCATTTGCTAATTTATACTTCCTTATCTTGTAAACATAAAATGCAGCTGCAGCTAAATAATGGGGGGAAGAAAAGCTGGCTAAAGTTCATGGTGATGAAGATGTGCTGCTGCTCTGGAAGAAGGTCAGCAGCGGGCTGGGATATACCGTGGGTTAGTTTGTGGTCTGCCTCTTCCGTACGTTGTTTGGAAGCTCTGGGTGTCCGTAGGGCAGGAATTAGTGCATCTTTAGTGCTTTAAAAATTGCTTTATTTAGTGTTGTACCACCCAGCGCGGCAACTCTTGAAGGGGGATGTTTGGTGTCCTTGTTGCATGGGCTGGCAGGGTGTCGAGGTGCTGATGGTTGGAGGACGTTGTCCAAAAGCTGAGCAAAACCCAGCTCGAACCATGCAGCAAACTGGTGCTGTTGCAGGCCTGCAAAATCCTGGTTAAACAAATGCTGTAAAACCCAGGCCTTTGAGGGAAGACTCTTAAACTTTGCAAAACAAATTGTTCATGATGTGATAAAGCAGGTGAATATTTAGCTGCTCGTGAACGTTAATGATGCATCAGGGAGAGCTTCGGAGCCTCTCTCATGGTGGAGCGGGCGGTGGGATTGCAGGCATTGGCACAAGGGCATCAGCCCTGGTTTGGGATGATTGGTTGTGGATTTGCTTGTGGGGTTTTTTCTTATCTGTCCTGATTTTCTGTTATGCCTTGAGGTGGAGGAGCTGGTCTCGGGCTGCACCGCACTCAGTGTGCATCCTGCACGTGAGCATGGGCTCCAAGTCAAACTCCCTGGGGACCGTGTTGCAGCAGAGTGACAAGCTGCAGGGAAGGCAGGTGGAAAACTGCTCTAATGTCCTTACCCTGCGCTCATGGACACGCTTCCCCCCAACGGCGGTAGACCAGGCGGTGCTTGGATGGGGGCTACCTGACGTCCCTCCTGCTCCTCTGCTCTTGGCCATGGCAGAGGGTGTTTGGGCTAGGTAGAACCCCTGAAGTGCAGCATGTCACAGAGCAGAACAAACAGCAGTGACAGAGTAAGAGAAGTGGCAAAAACAAATACTTATGTATCAAACAGCAGCTCAGATCACGCAAAATCTCAGTTTTCTGGTAAAACTGGTTTAGCTCTGGAGTGAGCCTTGCTTGGACAACGAGGCTCCGAAGCAGCAGCCTTGCACCAACCCCTCCGTGACTCCTTGTTCTTACAGCAAGGTTACTTTGCCCATATCTGCTTTGCCTCCTCACATTATTTGTTGGTTTGTTTTTTTTTTTTTGCCTCCCAGCACCCAGCTGGGCTCAGATCATGAATCTTCAGTCTCCCTGCGAATGCGACGGACAGAAATGGTCTCAGAATTGACAAAGTTCTGATGAACTTCGAGCAGGGAACATTTATGTCTGAGTGAAAGGGTGTTTTTTTTGTCATTGATGTAGGTATTTTTGTTACTGTTTAATTAGATTAGTCCTCTAGGTTTGGTGGCCAGCTGTTCGCTTTGCAGACAGGCAAAAAAAAAAATTCCAGCATTACACTCCTGCTGCTTTCGTCTTGTAATGAGCTTGTTAGCAATTAGTTGCTATTGGAACAGGCTGCCGTGGTGTGGAGCGGTAACGCAATGAGCTCGGCGTCTGGAAAGTTGATTTTTAATGGGAGCTGGGTGGAGAGGGGTTGGAATAGAAGCGTTTTCAAGGCTGGTGGGCAGGACACATCAGTGCAAGCGGCTGTTTCATGGCAGTTTCCTTGTCCTTTTGTGGATAGTTCAGCCGAGTTTGGGATTATAATATACAGATGTAATTTTGGGATTTTTATATA
>NW_010532077.1:263-2039 GCF_000687285.1 Phaethon lepturus | reverse complement strand
GCTGCGGGGACGATCCCTCTGCTCCTCCCAGCTGCCCCGCGCGGGCTGCGGGGCCAGCGCCTGCACAGAGCCCGCCAAGGTGTTAAATCCAACGAACCGACGCGCTCCTGGGGTAAATACCAGCGGGATAAGTAAACGAGGCCGTTTTTCCCTTACAAGCCCACCCAGGGAAACGAGCGCTGCCAACAGCACCGCGGTCACGGTCAGGCGAGGGCGAGTGGGAGGAAATAGTTCACGAGGAACACAGGGCTGTCGTTAAAAGCTCGAGCCTTCCCTTCCCAGAGGGGTGTGACGTTGGTCCCTGTCACCCCTTTCCACACAGCTTCGACCTGAGCCAGTACCGAGCGCAGGCACCCACGGTCCATCTGCCCATCGGGTTTTTCCTCCAGCCAGCTTTCTCAAGCAGTCTTTGCACTCACGGCTTCAGCAGCGACTTTGATCTGCGGTGATGCGCTTCATGGCACCCTTATCGGACAACAGCATGTACCTCCCAAAAACCCAAATGCACCTGGAAGTTGTTGTGTTACGCTACAAGCTTCAGCGCTTCACGGGACGGAGCCACCCGGAGAGGACGCAGGCTCCCTGGCACGCTGGGGGGTTGCTTAAGAGCGCTCCGGTTATTCATTCAGATGGAAAATGGAAGGGGTGACGTTTCCGAGCAGGCCAGATTATCAAACGCAGGCTTGTTATTTCTGCGAATAAGGGGAAGAAATGCAGCGCATCCTTTTTTGAACCGACACTTCTGAGTTATTTCAGTAGTGGCATGGGACAAGGGGAAGATTTATCACACGGTCCCAGCTGCACTTTGTTTAGAGAAGTGATAAAAGATCTCCTGTCACGCTGCAGCACTGCTGCTAAGGGAAACGGCAATACAAACTTCTCTATCGCTTTGACCAGGGCGTCTGAATATTTTTTTCCTCATTTCCTTAGGAAGTGAAGCTTATGCAATCATGCTGCCTGTCTGCCTGCCACCATCTCTTCCTTCTCCCTCCCGCCCTGCCGTGATTTCTGAATTTGGCTCATTTCAGGTATATTTGAGGTAGGGAAGAAGGCCCCAGCTGATATGGAAAAACGGGTGTGAGACAGGAGGAAGACTTGCATGGATATCCCAGGAGGGAAAAAGCATCGGTATCCCAGCCCCTTACCCATTCCAAGAGCAGCAAAGGAGCTTCAAAATGCACAAGCTCTGCTCTCCACCTGCCACAGCACGTGCTGCCTCTTTCTTTTAATTTACCTGTTTTATCTTTAAACAGGTAGCTACTGAAGGCAAGGAGAAATTAAAGTGACTTGCCAGAGTTGCCACTGTCGGGGAAGGCAGACCCTCAGGGGTGCATAACTCGAGCGAAAAGGCAGCAGAGACACGGCTGCAGTTCCTGGCGTGGAGCAGAAGGTCCAATTGCAGATCTCTGTGTGGGGTCTGCGAAGGCAGCGCACTTGGGTGGATTTGATTTCCAATGCACAGTGAGCACCCAACGTGTTCAAGAATTAAATTAACAAAGGGTTTCGTTCCTCTCACATGCATACCCAGAATTAAATTTGAATCGGTGCAAACAATTCCCAAAAGTTCCCTGCTGTTTATGTGAGGAGCAGAACATTTCATATGTGTTTAATAGGACTGATAAAATTAAAAGTACGTTGAATGGTACATCTGCTTGGCCATAAAAGTGGGAGTGCTGCCAGCAGGTTTACTCGGCAGTGAAATCAGCCTCGCAAAAGCTCTCTAGGTACAAATGCATCTGGGGACTCGTGGACAATGACACCTTCATCAAACAGGTA
>NW_010532077.1:0-244 GCF_000687285.1 Phaethon lepturus | reverse complement strand
GCACACCAGCCGCTGGACCGGGCTTCGAGCATGGTTGTGGTTTGGGGCGTATTCATTTCATTTTCGCAACATCGGTATCGGTCCTCGCTCAAAGCTGGTTTGTAGGAACGCTTGCAGAGAGCCCTTTGAAGCTTTTCTGGGGCAATTCCTCGCTGCATCCCTCCCTCCCAGGACCACGCCGCTCACCGCGGCCCCGCTCCCGGCCCAGGGGTGCGGCCTGCGGGTGGGGGGCCCGTAGCTCCCT
>NW_010532076.1:31429-33474 GCF_000687285.1 Phaethon lepturus | reverse complement strand
CGGGTCTGCCGCGGGCGTGCGCGGGTGCCGGTGCCTCCCGCCGCCGGTTGGAAGCGCCGTCCCTCCCTCTCGGGCAGCAGATTGCGGCGATTCCTCTCATACCATCCCGGGCAATCGGCCCGTGAGCTGCCATTGATTTGCTGACCTTTTGGCCTGCCTCTTCCTCCCCCCGTCCTGGGGCGCAGACCTGCCACCTGGAACTCCAGATGCCTTCGCCCAACTGCTGACCTGCCCCTACTGCGACCGGGGCTACAAGCGCCTGACGTCCCTCAAGGAGCACATCAAGTACCGCCACGAGAAGAACGAGGAGAACTTCTCGTGCCCTCTCTGTAACTACACGTTTGCCTACCGCACCCAGCTCGAGCGGCATATGGTGACACACAAGCCAGGGACAGATCAGGTGGGGGGCTGGTTTTAAGTGATTTCTTTCTGTAATAACCCCTTAGAGAAACGATATTGCTTTGATTGGCAATCATTATTAATTTTTCATGGCATTTTGAAGATGCAGATCTTTTAATGGTAATAGCTTTAATTGAGGTCTAAATGATTTTTTGATGGTCTCTTCTAATATGATTTAATAGTCTTATGTTCACGATCGAATGAGTGTGTTAATTTCTAATTTAGAAATTTTATTTGCACTTTAACTTGACTTTAGTTTCGTTTTTATGTTCCTCAAAAAGTGAATGAAACTGTAGCATTTTAATTATACATTATTAAACATCTCAGCAATTTTAATTCCATTTTTCACCTAGTTTTACTTTGCAGTGTTGCACATAGGAGCTCCAAGACATACTAAAAGATCCGCTCATATTTTTTCATTACTTTTCGAGTAGCCTTTTCAATCCCGTGAAATTATGCGTATTTTGTACCATCGTTTGTTAAACATAATTGCGCGTTTTTGGAATAATTCTTCCTACAGTACATATAGGCTATCATTCGTGATTGTGCCACTAAGACATGCACGCGCTAGAACTGCGGCATCGCTATCGTTTGTATAGCCCGGCGGCGTATCTGCAATAAATCAAAGCAGTTTTTTCCTCAATGTGATGCGTGTAATATTATATCAGCACTGCATTTAAGGAAACGCTTATCGCAGACAGGTGACTGAGCTTCCCCAGTGCTCCTAAACAGCCTGGCGACAGACCTGTGCCACAAAACCCTTGACACACCAGCAGAAAAACTACTCCTGTCCTCACCGGAGAAAAAGCCGTCTTACGGAGGGCTGTAATGGAAACTCAAACGGCGTGGTTAAAACGTAAATAAATAGATGTGCGCGTTGTGTCAAATTATAAAGGCGTTATGTCATATTTATTTTTCTTAAAAACCCGAAAACCACGATCGGCTGTATTTCTCTTGGTAGGGTTTGTCTCAGCGTGAGGTAAATTGGTGAGGCAAACGCGCGTTTCCTAATCGCGCCATTTTTGCAGTTGGCATTTTTAAGAGAACCGTATCTTTCGCCTGATCTCAAATCAGTATCGATGATCCTGGAGCGGTGCCTCCTATTCTCCCTTCCCGTGGCTTATCCGGTAGACAAACACTTTTTCGCACGTGTATTTTTCCTAACCTGATCCGCCGTAAGGTTCTTTCTTTTGCTTTGTATCATTAAAAACACCGAGGGGGGGAAAAAACCCCCAACCTCAGCCCGCCTGGATATTTATCCAACGTCACCGCCTGAAATTTCACATGCGGGAGCGCGCTGGTGCTGGAGCGTTATGAATGGTAGCTTTGGTGTCGAAAAGTCCCCTCATTTGCTCCTGGCATTTACAATTAGTAAATTAAAATGATTGTATCATATTAACAGTGGCACAACTAAAGTTTAGAGTAGTCCTCGGAGGGCGACGGGGGGAGACAAAACAGCTGTTGCTGTTTGTTTATGCAACTCAGCAACATATGAGCGCGGGTCCCTCAATGGCGCGCGGCGGGCTGGGCTCCGCTTGATCTTTGAAGGTTGCTGCTGTTTGAACAAACCTCCCTGTGTCCCATGTAACACCATCTGTCTCGCCAGGAATGTGGGAAGAGGCAGCACACCCTCGCAGTTGTCATAC
>NW_010532076.1:17500-31410 GCF_000687285.1 Phaethon lepturus | reverse complement strand
TTTCTTCTTTTTTCCCCTTTCCCCCCCTCCGCCCCGCTCCGGCAATAGGCTTTTGTGTCGTGGCCGCCTGCAGAAGGCCGACCTCCTACCTTGAGCATCCAGAGTGGTTGGCTGCACTATCATAAATATTAATAATTATTTTAAATTCCACCCCCCCCCTCCAAATCCAAAGTCATGGGGCTTTTCTAGCTTGTTGCAAAAACGTCGGCTGCCTTTGATTGTATCTTTACGCCACTTTTAACTTTCAACTTTCCCTCGCCCCTTAGAAGAGCACCGGGGGAAAACATGGCACGAAAGGTAGCTCAAGTCTTCCCTGCTGCTCTGTGATTTTAAAAAACATTTCCAGCAGCAGCTCATGCCGAAGATGCAGTCTATTCTGCTTGATAATGAATTAAATCTTACACGAAATGCCACTGACGACAGTGTTTCTGTCTTTCCAACACACACAGTAAACAGAATTTTTAAACAAGCGGAGTCCCACATGTTCAGAATCTGCTAGGAATATTAAGAGCCACAAATCTTCTTATAAAACAGTTTCTCTCATCGTAAGATACCTTAAAGCAACACATTTCTGATGAGAGACTTAGGAAATAATTCTAAAGCAAATATCGAATGCTCATGTGAAAGTACTTTCTCATTTGTTTCGGTTTACTGCCAACATTTTGATTTTTATTGCAACACTGATGAGACAAATAAATGTACATGCAGACCTTTTGGTCCGCTTGATAAATTCAGAGCCACATTAATTTTGTTTTTGTTTTTAAGCTAGAAATTCATGGTTTCTCTTGCATAAAATTCATGCTGGTATCTTTTTTTTTTTTTTCTTTTTCTCCCAGCACCAAATGCTGACCCAAGGAGCCGGCAATCGCAAGTTCAAATGCACTGAGTGTGGCAAGGCCTTCAAATATAAACACCATCTGAAGGAACACCTGCGAATTCACAGTGGTGAGTAGCGGAGGTGCTGGTGTGCTCATTTGCATTTTGTTTAATTAGCTGAGTTTTAAAGACTGCTTAAAATTTACACAGTTCTGCTTCTGGCTTCTTGGAGCTACTAAGGTATTTCATAAGTGATATCTGAGTCATCCTCATTTATCATGCTGTTAATACGGTCTTGCTGAAGGATTTGGAAATAGTAAAGCTTCCTGCAAATAATACAGAGTGTTCGGCAGTTTGAGTTCAGAAGCGTTCACTCATTTCTGTGCAGTCGGACCCTGAAGAGTCCGTTATATTTTCCATAACAAAAAGTCCCCCCAAGTGAAATACAGCTCGTATTCTCAGATAACGAGTAAGCGCAAAGCATCTCCAATTGAACGACTTGTGCGTTTTGGCTCTCCTGCTTGACGCAGCGCTCGGCACACGAAATGATAACATCAGGACTCAGTTTCTCATACCGTGCTCATTTCCAGTGAAAATTTCTTTTTTTTTTTTTTTTTTTTTAAGAAAAAAAAAAGAAGAAACAAATCAAATTTTAACAGTCTGGATTTGACTTGACTCCCTTCGCCACAGGGCGCTTACCTGTGACTTTCAATGGTCAGTCTGGAGCCAATCTCACACCTTGGTGGCTGCTGCTGGCTGGAGACCATGGGTCCAAACTGTCCTCAAGACCCACAAAAAGAGGAGGGTAAAGCAGTGGTGGTGTGTGGCCATATTCATCGAATTGATACTTTCCTTGTTGTTAGTTGGTGGATACGCAGACAATCAGTTGCGTATCAAATGTGATCGCTTGCAATGATAGCAGCAACAACGATAAATAACATTTGGTTTTAATTATCATTGTAGGTGAAAAACCGTATGAGTGTCCAAACTGCAAGAAACGTTTCTCCCATTCTGGCTCCTACAGCTCGCACATCAGCAGCAAGAAGTGTATTGGTTTAATCTCTGTAAATGGCAGAATGAGAAACAATATCAAGACGGGTTCTTCTCCTAATTCTGTATCTTCCTCTCCTACTAATTCAGCCATTACACAGCTGAGAAACAAGCTGGAGAATGGCAAACCACTTAGTATGTCTGAACAAACAGGCCTACTGAAAATTAAAACAGAACCACTAGATTTCAATGAATATAAGGTTCTTATGGCCTCACATGGGTTTAGTGCAACTAGTCCTTTTATGAATGGTGGACTTGGAGCAACCAGCCCCTTAGGAGTTCATGCTTCTGCTCAAAGTCCAATGCAGCACTTAGGTGTAGGGATGGAAGCACCATTGCTTGGGTTTCCTGCAGTAGGCAGTAATTTAAGTGAGGTGCAGAAGGTCCTACAGATTGTGGACAACACGGTTTCCAGGCAGAAAATGGACTGCAAGGCTGAAGAGATCTCCAAGTTGAAGGTTTACCATATGAAGGATTCATGCTCTCAAGCCGAGGAACAAGGAGTTACCTCCCCCAATATTCCCCCCGTGGGTCTTCCAGTAGTAAGTCATAATGGTGCCACTAAAAGTATTATTGACTATACATTAGAGAAAGTCAATGAAGCCAAAGCTTGCCTCCAGAGCTTAACCACAGACTCGAGGAGGCAGCTCAATAACATTAAAAAAGAGAAGCTGCGAACCCTAATAGACCTGGTAACTGAAGACAAGATGATAGAGAACCATAACGTATCCACTCCATTTTCATGCCAGTTCTGCAAAGAAAGCTTTCCGGGTCCCATTCCGTTGCATCAGCATGAGCGTTACCTGTGTAAAATGAATGAAGAAATCAAGGCAGTCCTTCAGCCTCACGAGAACATGGTTCCCAACAAACCTGGAGTGTTTGATAAGCAAACCCTCTTGCTGTCATCAGTACTTTCTGAGAAAGGAATGACTAGCCCCATCAACCCATACAAGGACCACATGTCTGTACTTAAAGCATATTATGCTATGAATATGGAACCCAACTCTGATGAACTACTGAAAATTTCCATTGCTGTTGGCCTTCCTCAGGAATTTGTGAAGGAATGGTTTGAACAAAGAAAAGTCTACCAGTATTCAAGTTCCAGGTCACCATCACTGGAAAGGGCCAGTGCCAAGGTGGCGCTGGCTGCCACCAACAACACTCCCACTAAAGACTCTTTGTCAGCCAGATCTCCAATAAAGCCTGTGGACTCTATAACTTCACCATCTATAGCTGAACTCCATAACAGTGTTACTAATTGTGATACTCCTCTCAGGCTAACAAAACCTCCTCATTTTACCAATATTAAACCAGTTGATAAATTGGACCACTCTAGGAGCAATACTCCTTCTCCTTTAAATCTTTCTTCCACATCTTCTAAAAACTCCCACAGTAGTTCTTACACTCCAAACAGTTTCTCTTCTGAGGAACTTCAGGCTGAGCCTTTGGACTTGTCTTTACCAAAACAAATGAAGGAACCCAAAAGTATTATAGCCACAAAGAACAAAACAAAATCTAATAGTGTAAATTTAGAACACAACAGTGTTTCTTCATCATCTGAAAACTCAGATGAGCCACTGAACTTGACTTTTATCAAGAAGGAGTTTTCTAATTCAAATAATCTGGATAAAAGCACTAACCCAGTATTTGGTATGAACCCATTTAGTGCCAAACCTTTATACACAACACTTCCACCACAGAGCGCATTTCCCCCAGCCACTTTTATGCCACCAGTCCAGACCAGTATTCCTGGGCTGCGACCATACCCAGGACTAGATCAGATGAGCTTCCTACCACATATGGCCTATACTTACCCAACTGGAGCAGCTACTTTTGCCGATATGCAGCAAAGGAGAAAGTACCAGCGGAAACAAGGATTTCAGGTAAATTGTTGCAATTGTTTTCTTTTGAAAGGATAGAGTTTAGTATTTTGTGGTATGTCTCTTACAGAAGAAAAAGCCCAAAGCTATAGTCAACATTTCCAAAAAATCAGCAGAGTTTACTTTAGTCTGAACTTGCAAAAATGCAATGGAATAGGAAAAGAAACTGCGATTACCTTAAGAGTACCTCTACTTGGATTCAGAAGCAGTATCAACACCTTTGAATAGGCATAATGCTTATGGTTTTATTCCGTTAAGAGCTCAGTCATTTCTTATTAGAATTGTATCTAAATAATAATAATAGTGTCCATGAAAAATCCTATCCTGCAGAAAAAAAATAGGGAAACTGATCTCTGCGGGGCATAACTACATTTCACCCGGGGGAAAAGGAGCAGTGGGAGACCGCTTGGGAATCACCCCCACGCTTGGATGCAAAGCTGTAGCCCTCTAAGCAGCGGTCCGCATGGCCTTGTAGCAGCTCTGTGCCATTGAAAGCCCTCAAAACTTCCTTCCTCATGTTTTTTGGGAGATTGGTCACCCACCGTGCATGGGAAAGGCGTTCCCTCTTCTCATGAATGTCTGGGGGATGAGAAATGTTGACGTGTTGCTCCACCATAGCTCCTTCCTTCAGCCCACCTACTGCCCTTCCCAGACTACCAGTCCTCTAATCCTGCCAGTCATCTGGAACAGCTTTGGAAAAAAAGGGAGATTAGATGAAATTATTTGGAGAGGTAGCAGCTAGGGCGCTTAATCGCAGACAAAGTCTTTCCCTGGACACGTAATCTGGGTCAGCACTTCTTCATGCCTGGGTACAACCTTTAATCCTTTTCTCAGGTCGCCCCAGAGTCAATGCATGAGGAGTAAAAGGTTTCGCCGCTTGCGTGCCTACAGCAAAGGGCTGCTCTACAGAAGTCACGTACTTTTATAGCTTTTTGCTGGGTGTATTCAGATACAATGTACAGAGTTTACTTAAATGAGATTAACTGATTATAGATTAATAATTTTTTTTTACATTTGCGCATGTTCCCCTATGCCCTATTATGGTCTATTAGTAATTTTACTGACCAGTAAATGTTTTATAGTTTCAAATGTGAAAATCAGGTATGGTTTTACATTACAGGCTGTAATCCCTCTTTGCACAATAGGAGCATAAATAGCACTGCACCTCCATAACAGCTGTTCCACTATTCCAATTTACAGTACATCTGCCCTCTTTGTAAATGTATTTAAGCCTATTTAATCTTCTCTAATATTAATTAGTGCAAACCTAGTCTAAGAAAACCGAACTGTGTGATAGCAAATGGAAATGTACGTTATCATGCAAGTTTGCACTCTCTTTGGATCAAGACAAAATAAATATCAAGAAATTTAATAATTTACTGATCCACATTCATTATTGCTTAATGCTGAAGGCTGTTTTAACATAGATAGAACATTGATAAAAAGTGTTATTAATATTCCCTATTTCAAATTACAAAATTAAATATAAAAATATAGCTTGAGGCCTTTAGTCGGGAGACATACATTTAAATGGATTGCATAATAATAACATTTGTACCTAAATATAAAATTCAATTAAAACCTTTCTACAGATACAGAATATATCCAAGTTTCAGTGTTTTGAAAGGAACAATTTCTTAGCTGTGCTTACACTCATCCCTGTATAATATTACAATAGTTCTTCCCATCCATGAAGAGCCTCCCCTTTGCATTTTCCACTCCTCAAAAATACTTAGTGCCAATATGATAAATACCGTCCACTTGTGTAAATCATGTTATCGCAGAGTGCTCAAAACCAGAAAGCTGGTTCAAGGCAGAGAAATAGCAGGTTCCTCATTACTTCCAGAGTTCCCATCAGCTGTGGTTTCATTACCAATAAGTTCCTAAGATAAGAGAGACCACCATCCTAGAGCAGAATTTATTTTAACTTTTCTGGGGTGGTTGGTTCCTCCATGGGAAGGAGCGGTGGTAGAAGTGGGTGTTGCTGACGGGTGGTTCCCTCACAGGGAGAATTGCTTGATGGAACCCCAGACTACATGTCCGGCCTTGATGACATGACGGACTCCGACTCCTGTCTGTCCCGAAAGAAGATCAAGAAGACAGAAAGCGGCATGTACGCGTGTGACTTATGTGACAAGACATTCCAGAAGAGCAGTTCCCTGCTGCGACACAAATATGAGCACACAGGTAGGGTGGCCGCGCACGCCGAGGTCTTTCATGAGTACACTTGTGCAATGAATGGCTCAGCAGATGCTGATGCTTTCGACAGGGAAGAAATAATATCTTTTTCTCAGTTCAACTTATTTTGAATTTTTTTTAAATGGTTACTGCTTGCAGAAGGACTGTTGGATGTGATGGGGTGAATCTTGGCAGGTGCTAGTTGAGCTCATGTCATGCTGAGCGTGGTGGCAATAGTGGCGCTCAGCACCTTGCAGGACAAGCTCCCTTCAAATAAGGCAGGCCCTAGCCCTCAGAAAGAACTGCAACTTGGTCAACACAAAGTCTGGCACGGGAAGGAAGAGTGACAGTGTATTTCTTGTTTCTTAGACACTATCTGACACCGTACCGTTAAATCCAGTAAAAAAACTTCCACTGACGTTAGCAGCGCAAGAGCTGGCTCTGGCTGAATTATCTGAAAGTCAACAGCTCACAGGGGTTGCTCTCACTGTGATTTTGCACGCCAGCAGTGCAGGCAGGTTGCATTTCATTTTTTCACTTCTCAGTTAATGCTGAGAGAACGTTTCCTCCTTTCCCAAGCAGGAACTGATTTTTGTCTAGTTCAAGGAAGCTTGCCAAAGCTCACCACCGATTGTCAGCTTAAAAAATAGTTTGGTTTGAAAAAGACCCTCCGTCACACCTATGCTGGCCGTGGTTCCCGTTGCAGGCAGTGCTCTCTTCCCCGCTGTCAGCCAGGACAGGCATGAGCCCGGAGGTGGGGAGCTCTCCAAGGGGGACGCATCGGCTCTGCACATTTCAGTTAGGGGAAAACAGGACCAGAGCTCCCCAAATAATAGAGATATCAAGTTATGTTAGACAAAGGGAATGTGAATTTTCATGTGAATTATTGTGCAGCAGGACATAAACCAAACTCCAACTTCCTAGAGTTAGAAAAAGCTTACTCAGGAGGAAACTTTCCTTAACTTTGAAAGCTGAGTCCCACTTCAGGAAATGAAGCAAGTCACATCATCCTTCAATCTCACCATGTGACAGTAAAAAACTTATACCTCTCTATTAATACATCTTCCAGGCCGCACATAACCATTTGGCATTTCACATATGAAAAATTTACAATTCAGAAGTGGACTGGGCCTTTAAAAAAAACCTCTTTGTTATTTTTCCTTCTTATGCTTTTCTTCCAAATCTTAAGCTAATCCCACACAGGAAAATAAAAAAGGAAGTTAAAATACATGTGGGATTAGGAAAGAAAATTAAAAGCACCATTTTGGACTAGATTAGCCAGCTCATTGGTGGCATGTGCTTCACACTACATTATTCAGATCAAATTGTTTATTCAGTAGAAGAAGCTTTGAAGGCTTTACGTCCCTGCACCTTTCCTCTCCTGAATGATTTTATTACAGCCATCTGCAAACATTATGGTTTACTACACTACTACCGTAAAGCTCTTATGTTAGAACTGGTCTTCATATATATCGGGATCTGGACATATGGTTGAATCCCATAAAGTTGGTAGTCCATAAGGTCGACAGACATATGGTTGAAAAGGCTGAAAATTTGACAAGCTGAAATGTGTGCAATCACCTTGATTTGCAAAATAAACTGCATTTGTAAAAGCAAAAATATGTTCTGGTCCTTAAGTAGCACAGGAACCTACTGCCTAGGAAAATACAACACATCTGCGGCATAGAGACTTTTCTGCTTCTTCTTTGCCCTGTCCCTTTCGGCTTCTCAACTCTACGTCCATCAATTTTATGGGACTCAGCCTTATGATCCAGAACATGTATGTGGTGTCATATTTAATACACTAGAACTACAGCACATCATCAAGCTCGAGCGTGGCATTTAGAGGCAGGAAGGATGGTCTTGTGGCACAGGCACAGGCGCTGAGGCTGAGCGCACCGCGCTCTTTTCTGCCTTGCCGCAGACTTCCTCTGCGAATTTCAGCAAATTGCTTCATCTTTCTCTCACCTTTGCCCATCTCTGAAATAGAGGGAAACGATACCAGCCCGCCTCTTCGGGGTGGTGTAAATCTTAATTCATGCAGGCTGAAATCCTGCGATGGAACTTGTTATATAAAGTGTGAAGTATTATTAAGGACGTGTTTGCTTTGATGGAGCCTCGGCGCATCATGCTAACGTTAGATAGAGGTGGTTGGGAGCTTTGAAGACCTTGGCTGGGCTAGCCTCCATAACTCATTCACAGCCTTCAGGAGGCACACTGCACTGGGACTTTGGCTAATGGCTTAGCACGCATCTGAAGGGAATTTCAAATTAATTTGTTAGTTTTGGAAAAAGCTTGTAATTGCGTTGATAACATAGATGCGAAACCGCAGCCTGTGTTCTGTGGAAGGAACCGAACCAAAAGTAACATCATCTTCTGCATTCGGGGGTCATCGTAAGAGTAGGCCCAGATTTTTCAATCAACTTCTTGAAACGTAAAAAGAGAGAAAAAGGTGCTTTTCTGAGTGTGTTGCTCTTTTCTGACCAGCTGATCTCGATCCGTTGTTAACTTCATTAAAAACATATTTTAGGAGGAATTGGAACACTTCCTGTCTTTCCTGGAGAAGCACAAATAGTGGATGTTGTTTATACTGGTGTCCTTTTTCCTATGTAAAGAAATCTCTGTGCTTTTTTAGGTCTTTTTTCTGACATTTGAACAATCAGATTTTTATTTGTCCCCACTTCTTGTGGTCCATATACCTATTGCAACCAATGCTAGAACGAGGATTAAAAGAGTCAGAGAGAGGCCATGTTCCTGCTTTGCAACCCCTAAAGATTTACCCCAGAGAAGTTACCTGGAGCAAAAAATAACACTGATCGGTAAAACTACATGAGCCGTCTTAATCATGCGCTTACACCAACCGTTGTGAAGGAGGAAACAGGAATGTGGTAGGTATTGCGGTGAAACTGAGTTTCCCTGCCAGGGCAAGAAGAAGAATAGGATTTGGCTGGTTCTTTGCGTCAACCCAAGAATTTTTGGTAGGACCATGTGGCCGCAGATCAAGGAGCTCTGAGATTACCTCTGTACGCCGTGCCTGCCACAGCTTAAGCACAGTAGAAGAAGCTGCCCAAATTTCACAATCCATATTTTTTAATTTACACAGTATTAGTGGCATTTTGCAATAGCTTCTAGCTTTCTGCGGAGAAGGAAAATCTACTGCATTACTGCAGTGAGTGAATTGCATTAGTTCTGGCGGATCTGAAATTTAGTGTAGAGGCCACTGGTTGCTACAGGACCAAATTCTGCCAAGTTAGTTTTGGGATGCCATTTAATTTTAAGAGAAGTTATATGTGCATTTTAGAGTTTGAGCTTCACAAGACGGTATTTCCTTAAGACCAGAGGGTATAGCACTGTAATTAGGGTGCAGAGCATGGCGGGTAGCACAGGAATCCAGTGCTCACTTTATTTTTCTGTGGAGACGGGAAAACGAACCCATCCTAACTTTAGTCAGGCTGAAATTAGTTGAGCAGATACTGCATGTGTCTAATCTCAGATTTCTCTAAACCGCTTAGCATAGGGTTCGAGACGCTTTGCTTACTAAAGGCAAAGAAGATGGTTGCCTTCATGGCAAAGCATCGGTGCCTTTTGGTGAGCAAAAAAATCTTTGCATTGCAGATAAGGAGGGAAAGCAGCAGTGGGTAAGGGAGGGAGAGAGCAAGCGAAATGGAGCACCTAGAAAAAAGAGAAATCCTGGCTCCTGGGTAGCAATTCAGGCCCCCTTGGTTATCAACGCTGCGTTGGGCTGATTCAAGAGTAAGGTGAAGGTTAACGTTTGTTCTGCCGTCGTCAACGCCCATGTCTGCTACACACCAGCTTTATCGTAGCTTCGCAAGGAAACTTGCAGCGTGCCTGCTCTGCAACAAAAGCTGGAAACAGTTTTTCAGAATCCTACCTAGAAATTTTAAATCCTTTCATTGTTGTTCTATATTACATCATATTCTATTTTATTACTTGTGTGGGCTGTCGAGGGCCTCATAGCTGTGCTAGTGCTTTCATCCTTTCCTTTTCCACTGTATATTTTATTAAGACCTCTTTTTTATTTTTGTAGCTTTCATGCTGATGCAAGCACTAGTTTTATTTCCAGATTGATTCTGTAAACTAAATATTGTTCTTGAGCCTGGTAGCAAATCTGGCTAGTATTTTGAATTCCCAGCTCAGGAGTTTTCTTTATTTAGAGCTTGATTCATAAAAAATTTACATGCTATTTAAAGGTTATTTTTTCTTGCTTTACTCTGATACAAGTTTAGAATTCCCCATTTTACACTCAAATAAAAAAAGAAGGATACATTCAGCGCTTGTGAAATTTGTTCTGTAGACAAGGTCTCCTATTCAAAACGGAACAGGTGCAGCTTGGGCAATTATATATAAATTGCATTTATTTTGCACCTTTGACCGCTTCGCTGTGCTCTGGCCACTAATGCATCTCCACCGGGACTACATCTAACATCCAACCCCCCAAGCAGCTTCAAAAGAACTGCCTTTAAAAAATAAAAACAAACTGTCACAAAAATGTTTCCTTCTTTCCTCCAAAGAGTGGGATTCCTGTTTGCCCCCCTCCCATAGAAAAAAGACCCGCTTGCCTTAAGCAAAGGATGGGTGATATTTAGTCTGGGACCAGTGACAGCTTATGATCTGATGTCTTATGACTTTTACACCACTGCAAATGGGAAACGCATAGCATTTCAGTCAAAGACTTGTAGCCCAGGAAGATTGAGAGATACTTACTGTTAGAGATTTTTGTTGTTGTTGTTTTGTTTTAACAGAAATGCAATTTTAGAGACTTTGAAAACAGATTAGTTATAATTTCCCCTCTGTAAATTGAGCGCAGGCCCCCGTGGGAACCGCTTTTTGCAGATGGTGGAATAAAAAAACCAGCCCAAACATTTCCTTTAGATACCGGAGAGAGCTTTATCATTTAGTTTCACTGCGAAATGTGGCACCTACATCAGGCATGGCCTGACGACACACGAGTGTTTCGCGAGCCCTCCTTTGAGCTGCCTCGGGTCCCTCCCTCCTAGGCCCATCCCCCAGGGATGACACACGTCATCTCAGATGGGTAAAACCTGGAGGGTGGGATGTTCAAATCTGCTTCCTTTCAACCCATCCACTCCACCGATGTTACGACACTGCATGGCGATGCCCTTGCTGTGTGTTACCTAAATAGCTGATAAAGCAGCCAGGACTACCTACACCTGTAGGTTCTCCCCATCCACCTACACCTGTAGGTTCTCCCCATCCACCTACAGTTGTAGGTTCTCCCCATCCACCTACACCTGTAGGTTCTCCCCATCCACCTACACTTGTAGGTTCTCCCCATCCACCTACACCTGTAGGTTCTCCCCATCAACCTACACCTGTAGGTTCCCTCCATCCACCTACACTTGTAGGTTCTCCCCATCCACCTACACCTGTAGTTCTCCCCATCCACCTACACTTGTAGACTTACCCCCATCCACCTACGATTGTAGAATTATCCCTGTCCCCAGTGTAAAATACCTTACCTCAGCTTTATTTTATGGCCTACTAATGCATTGTAGGGATTAGGCACTCCTTTTAAATGGCTGAAATACTGGGTTTTGCACATGGGAAAAGAAAAAATAATTCTTCCGCAAATGTTCGGAAACCCGATACATTTGAAAACATATTTCAATTAGTGTTTTAACAGCTGCATGCTGCGCGCTGCTAAGGTATGTTGTGTGGTGTCTGAACAAAGAACTTTGCTCAAGCTGTCATGTTGCCTTAGATCAAAACCGAGTTCTTGATACGGATGTGGTAGACTAAATAGCTCTAGTATAGCCGTTTTAGTAATAATATAAATTCGTATGAAAATATGAAGTATTTAAATCTTCTCATTTCTAAATTAATTTATACAATATGGATGATTCCCTGCCAGGCTACCTCTGTGCTGGCTGGGGGGAGGCCCCAGGTAGCGCAAGCAGGGCTGAACAAACACCGTGTGCACGGGATGAGCAAAGCAGGCAAAGACTGAGGGATGAGCACATCGCCCAGCCTTGGGCAACGGTGGGTGGAGGCAACTCCGGATGAGAAGCAGTGGAGGTGGTTGGCTTCTTTTTGAGAAGAGGAGAAGTACTCCATGGAGCACAGCTTGAAGAGGAGGGAAATGTGGCGTAAGAAGGGGGTAGTGGGCCTCAAATGCAGTGTCCATCAAAAAATCAGGGAATCTGAAGTGACGGAGAAGCAGCAGTGTTGTGGAGAAGTGGAACAAGGCAAGGGCTGGGCTTGATGATGTTAAGGAAAAGTAAGTCAGAGGGAGGGACTGAGACACCGTGGGCAGAAGTTCAGTGAGGAGAAGGCAGGGATGCAGGCAAGCGTATTTGGCGCATCCAGCTGGGTGGTTGGTAGCGTTGGGAAAGCTCCCACCTCAACCCGTGAGGGTTTTCTTCTGGCAGCGCTGGGGTTTGAGGGGTGCTTATGTTGAGAGTGCTAGGGGATTTTAAGTTAATTTGAGTAAGTGACTTGATCGTGCTAAAATCTCCTGAGATAAGACTGTGGGATTTCCCCACTGTGGCAAAACTCGCGCCCCGAATCACAGGTAGCTGCCTCCCGGCTCTGGGTTCGGTGGTCAGGGCTGGAGGTTCAAAGCCAAAGTACACGTACAACTCAAAGAGTTTTCTTCAAGCTTGCCTTTTAACCAGCAGATTAAATTGGCAGAAATGCCTGTTTAGGAAACAGATCATAAAAGCAATACTGCTATAATTCAATATATCAAGCTTGAATTTTCAATTTTACCATAAAGGGAAATAAAGAAAAAAAAGAAACCCTGTATGTATGCAAGCTTAGGAAACTCTCATACAAAGAAATGTAGTCTGAGTCCCAATTTCCAGGCATCCGCTAATTTCCCTGTCACTTGGATTATTCTATCTGTGGTTTCTCCTGTATTTTCCTTCCTGCCAGATCTCCCCTTCATTTCATAACATACAATTTTTGGCTTTCTTGAGTATTCGTTAATCACACCTTATTAAATGTGAACTTTCACAGTGGGACTTGAAGGTAGCTGTGACTAGATCGGGCAAAAAATTAGCATATTCCTGGGTATTCGTTCTTAGCCACTTTGCTATGGAAGTGAAATATTTTTTTATGCCTGATTTTCCCTGCTCTCGAGTCCCAGCAGTGACTGCAGGGGAAAAGAAAGCAGATCAGGTTCATAAAGGAGCAACTTAAATTTTCCTGGAAGTCGAGATCTTTCAGTGACCTGAAATTTTTTTTTTTTCCTGCTGGATTTCCTTCCGTGCCAGTGCTGCCAAGCGATGGTCTCCCATCTTCCGGGCAGTTCGCTCTTAGCTGGGGTTTTCTCACCTACCCTTCATCATACTCTCCCTCTCCCTGCTCTTGCTTCTTTAAGAATTAATGAAATACCACACTTTTACAACTGACAGGATGGGAGGGCTCTGGTGTGAAGTTTATTCCTGTTCTGGTCACATGCCACATTAGCTAAGTATGATAAACACGCCCGAGGAATCAGGCCAGTTCACTAATAAGTTCCTAACGATCTGCTCTAGCAATAAGACATGCAAAGCAGGGCTCCACATTTCAGACACCAAATACCAGCATTTTTATATGCATAAAAATAGCATGAAATATAAAATAATGACCAACTGGCACTGTATCTGCCTGCATGGTTGCACCACTCTGGAGCATTCAGCTGAATGACACCAAGATTATAATTTGACATTTCAAGAATAAGAAAAAATCTGGCTGAAGGCACTAATGTTTGATTTTATTTTTTGCCTTCTGCAATCTAAGTTTGGTGATCGGTCTTCACTAATTCCAATCTTTGCACCATATGTTATGTCTGGATATCTCACGGTTGCATCATGCTTTGCTGAGTTTTGTCGTGTGGCATCATGCTGACAAGTATTTTTTGTCAGCTCTATTTTGGAATTAAGCTTTCAGTATGGCAGTTCTGGAAGGTGTTGAAGGCATTTTCATTCCTGTGCTATTTGTGGCCTGGGATCAACCAGATGT
>NW_010532076.1:0-12500 GCF_000687285.1 Phaethon lepturus | reverse complement strand
CTCAGATCTGCATACGTGCATCACATCGCCATGCTGGAATGTGGCTCTTCTGCCACTGGGCCAAATGCTGTTCTCCCTAACTCATTAACCCAGGCTTTAATGCAGTGAAAATGCAAGCAACGGTGACACATTGGGGTTTTTTGCTCCATCTTTGCATGGGTGAGCTTTGGTCCTGCTTTCTCACACTTTGAAATTCAGAGCAATCATCCGCCAGGTTTCACCGACTTCTAGCTGGAAAGGGTGCACACTGCTTTCCGTGGGTGCCCGTGCTCTGCGCCACATGCGACCTAGGTTTTTGTGGATCTTTGTTATCCTACCAATACTATATAGGGCTGGACATTATCAAAAGTCACTAATTTTTCTTGTTCAGGCTTCAGGAACAGGAGCAGAACAGACTTTGCTGGATTCCTGCAGTGGTAAGTATTCATCAGTCATCTCCTGGTATTAGGTTGAGTCTTTGATGTTCTCTTGGTGTTCCTTATACATCAGGAACACACTATAGCACACAGGATTGTCCAAACTGTCCTGGAGAGTGACTTTCTATAATCCATTGAAAGTTCAAGAATTCTCAATTGAGAGGCTCTGTAGTCATTCTGCCTCAAACCTACCCTTGGCATCTGCATGAACCACATGCTCTGCAGAGCATAAGCCTTGGGCCTACTGTGCAAGAAACGCATTCCTTATTAAGCCCTACACATTCATTATTAAGCCCTATTTGTAGGTTTTTAAGACTGAAAGAGAAGCCAGACTTAGGGCGAGGAAAAAGACAGATTGTTCTAAGATGCATTTGATTTATCGGTGTAACAGCAGGACTTATCTAATGCATTTTTGTTTTTTTCTTTTTGTTGTGGAGGGGGAAGTATCTCGGTATACAGGTATGTTTAGCTATTTCAGTCTTGCGTGGGCTTTGGGTCTAATACTCAACGCCTGAGCATGCACAGCTCTTGGTGAAGTTCTTCGTGTTTTGACGCAGGAGAGTTTGAAGGCAGGGAGTTGTGTTCTTGGGTCAGATGTGCTTTTTCCAGTATTTGTTATAAAAGAATGCAAAAAATTACACCTAAGCTCAACTCAAGTGCATGAGTAACACCAGGGGATTACTCAACATCTGATTTCAAGACTTTGAATCACCAAGGCCTTAATTACCACAATAGCAACTTTAAAATGTCACAGCACAAACCACCGCCGTGCCACACAATGCTGTTCTTTTCTTTCCCTGTTAAGAATAGGTTTGCTCATTCATATTGCAAATAAAGAAACATCTTTAGGCCCAAATCTGCAAAGAGTGAAGTCATTGAACAACTGACTTCAATTCACATGAGCAACATTAGTTGCCTGCATAGTAAAAGCAAAACCAGCGCCTTCGTGAACAACCCATCATAATCTTAGGGTGACCACACTGAAGCCAATGGAGTGGCTTGTAAGTTCAAGTAAGACACAAACGAGACATTCATGTGCACGTGTCCAGCCCAATGGGAGTATGGATATTAATCCTTAACAAAGATGATTAAATATTTTTACCCAATAAAGTATTCAGCAAGTATTACATTATTTTGAAGCACATAATGAAAAGGTCTTCTTTTTACATTTTTACTCAGCTCTAAATGAGATAAGAGCCTTCAATGTATTTTGGACATTTGGTTGACAAATAATGAAGCTATAAGAGTTTGAAAATCCTGTACAGTGCATGTGCAGTCCACTGGCTCCAGACATACATCTACAATCTGGAGTTGTGCAGCCTGAAATAAACACAGCTGTGTTTATCTGAATGTGTGATCCCATGTACATGGTAGAAAGTTCAAATAAATGCACTCAGTGCGATGATGCTGTAGATGCAGCGAGCGCATTTGTCAGATGTGTGATGATGCAATCTCTTAAATAAACAGACTGAGCTGTTTGTTTGTCTCCTGAGCTATGTAGACATAAAAACATATATGCATTAATTGAAGCCAATAAAACGAAATCCAAAACAGCTATAAAATCTTAATTGAACCTTAACTGAAAATTCACTTCTTGTTCTTACACCCAGAATAAACAAGTCCTGTGCGTTGGTATTAAGCGTATAGGATAAATTTTAGACAATAATAGACTAACGTAATAGATAACCATCAGTTCTGGTTTTAATGGACCAATCCTGATTTTTCCTAAGATGGCCCATTGTCTAAGACCAACTCTGCAAATTAGAGGATATCCCCAATTTTTCATCTCATCAACCACAGAGATAGCTCTATTTAGCAGCTAAAATATCTTTATTTGGGATGTGCGGTCCGTTCGGTATTCAACAGAACCAATAGTCTAGAGGAATCAGTTGCTGATGAGCTGAAGAATATGTGAAAGAAAGAGAAAAACTGAATGAATGTAGATGCTATCAAAGCTGTTGTTTTACTCAGAGTTAACGTTGGCTCAGTGTTTCACTATAAACTCATTCAGAACATGAAGTTACTGGAAAAAATCCTCCACTTGAGAAATATGCAATAGTTACTGATGAGTCAGAAGCTGGAAGTAGTGACACCACTACACACTATTAAAAAGTCCTACTTTTCGATACTGACTGCTCTGCAACCTGAAATATGTCACTGCAGAAGTGTTGTAAAGCTTTTTAATTTGTCTTAAGCATATTCACATGGAAAACATGAGCTGTAGAAATGGCCTCGAGAATGGTTACTGTGGAATTTGACCATCAAATTTCTTGACTTATGTGCTTTAAAATCTTGCCCAAAAGATGGCACTAACATTGTTTTTAGTAACATATATTGGATATAGATTTAATTCTTCCCCCATGTAAAAGTATCTTCAAAATGGTCACAAATATATGTTGGAGGAACGTGCTTAATAGGCACTACTATGCCAGCTAACAATTGCTATACAGAAATTAAGCTTCCTTCACGTTAGGATCATCAGACACTGTATACAGAAGCTATTGCTGAACCAGCAGATGTATCTGTCAAAGTACAGAGACACTGAGCTATGAAACTTTCATCCCAACCAGGACTATTTAAATCTATGTAATATGCCATACAATATACCAGAACGGTATCATACATTTAAATCATGCACTATTAAATCTCTTGAAAAGTATGCGAAGACTAGATCAACTTCATTGAACAATTTATATCTGATTTAAAATATTCAAAGAAGTACTACACTGTTGAATTTTATTATCAGTAATTTATTTCAAGTTTTAAAATATTTAAATTACATGCTGTATAAGGAATGGCAAATAGTTTGCATGTCTCCTCAAGCAGTGGAAGCACCTATTTACAACATTTTCACAGTTTATGTTAATACAGTTATGTTGGGTATGCAGCATCTTCTTTTCACTAACCAGATCATGTCCAGGGTTGAAGAAGGTGGGCCCCAAAAGAGCTAAAAATTTGCCATTGATCTGGCAAGAACGGAGCATTTGACAAGCAGAGGACTCAAGTGGGGCTACCATAATTTGCAGCAGCACTGGGTAGAAAAATACTGCTGTCTTCTGTCTTGCTCCCACTGAAGCCAGCAGAAAAAAGCTCTGTAAAAAGTCAGGCCTGGCTTTCAGTATTGTGAACTTCTTCTGAACATCTGGTGACATTCATTTTCATGTCATGCTCATTCCATAATAGCACAACTCATACAGCTTCCAAAACCCTCAGATACATGTTAAGATGCCACGATAAAGCTGAACGCTAGTTAAAACCAGAGCAAGTGATGTAAGAAGATAACGAGACAAGTGGGTCAGTGTGATAGGTATGACCAAATCATTGTCAAGTCTTTTGCAAGCACCTTAATGAAGAATAGATTTGAGGGGCAGAGCAGAGAAAGTTTGAGAAGAGAGCTTGGATATCCTGGCAACAGATCAATGAGAGCGAGAGGTAAAGGAGGACATCGTCATGGTAGGTCTTGAAAGAGAAGTCAGACAGCCTATGCTCTATGCAGTCAACACAAGGGGTGTGTTGTGGGATCCAGGAGAGAGCAGCTACGGCTTGAAGCTATGTTAGAAAGTCACAGGAGAAGAGGCAGGCGGAGAGTGACGTGCTGGGATGGGAATGCCACCTGCGACAGAGAAGCCAAAGGGAGGTGGAGTAAAGCAGGGAAAGGGGTATATGGTCTGGAGGCACATCAGAGAAACGGGGAAGTGGTGGTATGGAGACATGTTGGAGGTGAAGAAATAGTGGTGCAACAGTGAGGGAAACGAGGCGGACCCGTACGTACTGGGCTTCTCTTTGTGGAAGCCATGAGCAGCTCTAATCTGGGGCTGTGCACTTGCTTATATTGAATTTAGCCCCAAAACGAAGAAGAAAGAGCGTGAATTACACTGACGCACTGTATATACAGCTTTTCACTCTAAAAAGATGTACCACAAATGAGGAGGGTGAAGAATTGCAGGAGCTGCCCCAAAGCACATTTAATACTTAACACCACTTCCTTATGAAGTCAAAGTAATTTATGTCCCCAGCCTGCTGCCCTTCTGCTAACCAACCCCTCCTGAAGTCAGTTAGCTAATGAAACGCGAGGAAAAGGAAGACCAGCTTCTCGGGGAGGGAAACTTAGCCACTGACTTTTACTTTTTGTTTTAGTTTCCCAGAGACAGAATCAGGTTTCCTTTTAGACCTGTGTTTTTGTTGTTGTATCTGGAGGAAGACAACCTTTATACCCCACCCTTAAACTTCATTTTGATTTGTGGGAGGAATTGGTCAGGGAGAAAAGAGAAGCGAGGACCGACGACCGCACCGCAAAATAGTAACAGAGGCATCACAATGAAATCGGGGGATTTACAAAAGTGAAAAATTAGATACAGCTACTGAGGCTGCCAACCACAGGTGGGTTCTCTCATATTAACATAAAACCCCTCAGTTACGAGGAACCAGAAGAGCACAGTACCAATTATTGCAAGCTGCCATCGCCGTTACCATTGAGGCTCTGTTCAGTCCACAAGAAAAATCTCACATCGTGTTAGAAGGGCCTGAAAATCCCCCAAACCATTGCTGGGAAACTCCCCACAACAATATCCCTGCACGCAGAATTTTTGTGCTGCACCACAGCAGATCATCTAAATGCAACCAGTTGCTCTTGCATAAAAGTAGAGGTGCTCATCTGGTTACAACCCCAGCAAGCCATCACGCGGGAGCACACCTGGGAAAAAAATCTCCTACAATAGGGTGCTGGACCATAACTGGACTCTGCTGCCTCTTCCACCCCCTCGCTTAATGAATTTTTCAAAAACCAAAGGGAACTGCCATCCTAACAACAGGAACTGGACAATTTGCAGTAGGTGCTACGCATGGTAGTGCTAGTAGCAGCAGGAGTGCCATGAATATGGAAGCGAGGAGCTAACAGGAGGAAGAGACATTTGGAGAGAACTATCTTGCTCAGCTTCTCATAACAAAAACTAGTTTTAAAATCATCAGCAGTGAAGCAAATGGGTAGGGTGTCACCGGTTCAGCTGAAAACTCACTTGCACCTTATGGTCACCATCTGTGGTGTGGAACGTTTTCAACCTTGACAAAGCAGATTTGTCCGAGGATATTTCCTCTCTTTGAAATAAGAGAATTAGCTGTGGTAAAACCGGAACCCGTGTTGGCACATCTACACTCAGGCGATCTCTGGAAAAAAAGTATATCATTGCAACAAGCGTCTGGTTGCCAACCTGTAAAAAATAACACCCCGCCACCCCCGGCCAGCTCCAGCTGTGTCAGTGCTGAGCAACACCAAAGGCCACTGTCTCTTCCTCCTCCTTTTTAAAATATGAAGTGCCTTTTTAAAAGCCCAGGAGAAGAAAGGCACGTGCAGCAGGTGGTCACATCTGTGCCCACCTCCCTCCATCCTGAACAATTTGCTCCTGAGTGCTCTCAGCGAGGAGAAGGATGGAAACGCCGGGTGTGAAAGGAGGACAAGGGTGGGTGGAAGAGGACAAGGGCAGGCACTCCTGCCTTATTTTTCTCCACTACCAATGCTTGCGTGTTTTCTTGCACGCTGTTTCTCCTCTGTTCCTGCTCGCACCTCGAGGAGGAACAGAGGAAGCTCTCAAACTCTCGAGCTGTTCGCCCTCCTTCTTGCTCTGAGCGTAACCGCTGGGGGAGAATTCCCCCAGAGCCTAACTAGCTGACAAGCACAAAAATCAACATATGTTTCAGATATGTATGCGCAGCCATGCTCTCTATCAGCGTTGAGATGGAAGAGACCACAGAAATATAAAACATAGATGGTTTCCTTTTGATTTGCCCTTCATTTGAGAATTCTCCATTGGCTGTAATTGCATTCATAATACTGCCACATTTGTGTATTTTTCAAAGAACTGAGTGAATAATCCAAATGATGACTCCAGCTCTGGACACAGCCTTTCATTTCAACCCATTTAACATTTTAATAATTCTTTAAGTATTGTAAGGTTCCTGTGTCAGACTGGAGACCTGCGGCTCCCCTCTGCTTCTGCTAGGATTTTCCAATGTGACTTTGGGCAAATCATTTAATCACCTTGGGCTTCAGTCCCCTCAGCCTGCAAATCGGGAATAAACTGACCTCCTTATCTCAAAGTTTATATTGTGAGGATAAATTTGTGCATACAAGTGCAGATCATGTTTTGGGGGCCAGAAAATATTTGTCTAAATGGATAAAGCGCATCCTGCTTCTAAAGAGAAGGCGATGATCTGCTTTCCCTGGCCACCACCTTGAATGTCACCGACATATTTAAGTTTAATTTTGACTTTTGAGGAAGTACGCAGCCAGTTACGACCATAACTAAACACCAAAACTGTTCTACCCAGTTTTTTAATCTGGTTTTTTTTCACCTGATTGTTGAGTTTTACTTCTTCTGCCAAGTTCTCCCGTTCCTCCTCACAAAGAGGTGGAAGCCCAGTGAGCTACACTTCAGCAGAGATGGGTAGCATTGACGAGCTAATTAGATTCCGATTAACATAGTCAAATTTAACCACTTCACTTCTAGTTCTGGTAGGCGATGTCACACGCTCCAGTGACACAGGAAGTACTGCGATGCGAATTAAGCATCACTCGCTAGAGGCAACCAGTAGAGACACAGGACGGCAATTCTCTGCCTGCAGAAACCACAAGAAAGGGCACAGCTCTCACCATCAAGAGCTTCAGATGTAACTCTGGCCTTTAAAATGTGTGACAATGACTCAGAATGAGGAACACAAGAAAATCTGCCGAAGAAGCAGTTTGTCACAACGCAGGATTCGTTTCTTCAACAGCTATAACCTCAGTTTCCTGATTCAGCAACTTTGATGCCTATAAATTAAAGAAATAAAGTAAAATGGCAACGTGTTTGCATGGGTTGGAGGTAAAACTGGGTCCAAAAGGAAAAGCTCTTTGGTGGTCAGGAAATATACTGCAATGTGCCTGGATTAAAGATTAGTGTCACTAGAGAAGTTAGGGGAACCCCTGTATGATCATTAGGCTTATCAAAGCCTTAGTGAGATTCAAACACGAGTGAAGTACCGGCACAATTGAAGCCGGGGCGATACTCCCAACCCCTCACCAAGTGTTTCTAAAGTGCCCAAAGCCCAGCACTGGGGCTGAAAAGCAAAATCAAAATAGAACAGATAAATAATAAATTAAATAACATAAGTTAAAGCCTCCTGGAAATGAAAACTGATTAGCCAGATTTCACAGAGGGTTCCAATTAAGCCTGTTTCTCATTTTTGTTTATCTATATTTAATACTGATAAATAATGTTATTTCATTTACAAGTCTCTGAAGGGTGTTTCTAGCCTTTCTTAAAGGGATGGTCAGACTTCAAAAAAATCGTCACCTATGGGTTAGTAAAATGGAAAAAGCATGCTTATTTTTCTCCACTACCAATGCTTGCGTGTTTTCTTGCACTCTGTTTCTCCTCTGGTTTTGCAGACACCAGAAATGGAGCTCTACCAAGAGTTCCCACCCTCTCCTTGGGTTGAAAACCTGGAATATTGGCTACTGCTGAGCTTAAATGCTGTGCTTCACGATTCACTTATCCACCCTCAGAGATAAGAGAGGAAAGCCCGAGAGGACGGATTCAACAGCTTCCCGTCTCACACGGCCCACGTGCCCCGAGACCCGAGGGTGGGGACGGAGGAGTTCAGCGCTGCCGTGTAGTTTCCTTCCAGCATTACGTGTGCTTACACCCGACCCCATCAAATGCCTCTGCTTACAGGGAAAGGATGCCAGTGTTGAAAAGCCACTTCTCATATAATTAGGAAACAGTGGCCAGCACTGGCAAGCCTTGATCCACCACGTGATGACCCTGATCCTACCCATCCTTGCACAGCAAGCAGCACAAATTCCCTGGTTTCAGCTGCTGGAGCTCGTTGTCACATCCCAGAGGCAGGCAGGTGAAAAGCTCCCCTGCATACCTCTTCTTTAATTAGAAAATGTGTAAGGTGAAAAGGGGCAGCACGTTAATGGGCATTTGCTTTAGATGAAGAGATGGAGCTTTACACACAGCGGCAGCACGTGGGCGAGGGTTTCGGCTCCGTGTTCCTCCCACAGGTCATCCTTCTGCTCCCGGGCAGTAATTTGACAGGCACGTACCATGCCTTCAGTAATGCAGAAAACAGCGCTGTGTTTCCTGGAACTGCTTAACACTGTTTAATTGTGCTAATTTAACCCAGGTGGTCTCCACAGCAGCCTTTGTCTTCGCCTGGAGAAAAGCAGGGAGGAGAAAGATGTGAATTTGCTACGTTCGTGCATGGGAAGAGCTCAGAAAACTCAGCTGAGACATGCCGAGAGAAGGCGTAGCCATGGCGTGCTTCGTATCAGCTTCTCCTGCAGCGCTAAGGGAA
This sequence comes from Phaethon lepturus, assembly GCF_000687285.1. NCBI lineage: Eukaryota > Metazoa > Chordata > Aves > Phaethontiformes > Phaethontidae > Phaethon > Phaethon lepturus. Next base: position 3,747 of record NW_010532076.1, on the reverse strand, counting down.
GGTCTCAGAGCAGGCAGCCTTCCAGGAAAGCATCCTCCTCCCTGCTGCTATGCCAGTCGGAGCACGGGGGGACACCCCGGGTGCGCATGGAAGCGTTGGAGACACCTGTGGAGGCTGGGGCTGGGGACAGAGTGGAGATGTTTCTTCTGTGAAGATCATACTCATGGAATCATAGAATCATGGAATCATAGAACAGTTTGGGTAGGAAGGGACCTACAGGCCATCTAGTCCAACCCCCCTGCCATGAGCAGGGGCATCTTCAACTAGAGCAAGGTGCTCAGAGCCCCGTCCAACCTGACCTGGGATGTTTCCAGGCTTGGGGCATCTCCCACCTCTCTGGGCAACCTGGGCCAGGGGTTCACCACCCTCACGGTGAAAAATTTCTTCCTTTTATCTAGTGGAAATCTGCCCTTTTTTTAGTTTAAAACCATCACCCCTTGTCCTACCACTACAGGCCCTTGTAAAAAGCCTGTCCCCATCTCTCTCCTCAGCCCCTCTCAGCCCTGGCAGCTGCAGGAAGGTCTCCCCGGAGCCTTCTCTGCCCCAGGCTGAGCCCCCCCAGCTCTCCCAGCCTGTCCTCCCAGCAGAGCTGTTCCAGCCCTCGCAGCGTTGCTGGGGCCTCCTCTGGCCCCGCTCCAGCAGGTCCGTGTCTCTCCCGTGCCGAGGGCTCCGGAGCTGGACTGCAGGGGGGTCTCAGAGTCTGCCTTTGGACAACGGGGTGTGCTTTACAGGCAGCGCACTTATCAGTGCTGGCTTTGAGGACTAGGGTGCTGTTAAGCTGCGAAGGCTTTTTTTGCTTGCAGGATTTTAAAACAGAAAGGACTTCTGAAGAGTCCAGGTGACTATCTGTTGTGTAATGTAGCCGTGCTACAACCACCATCAGTGAGACGCTCTTTCTGAGCCAATGTGCGTGGTGAAGCGGAGAGGTACGACTGTTATGCCAGAGCTCTTTTATTTGGAGAACTATAGGAGACAGAAGATGGGTGGCCTTCAGGAAGCATGCAGGTAGCACTGCCTGGAGCTCTGGTGTTGCCAGACCCGCTGCTGCATCCCTGGCTTGTGAGCTGGAAATCACGTTGCTGAACTAGGATGACCTTGTTACTCCAAATGGAGCCGCTTTCTCTGTCCCCAGATTTTATTCAATTGTCTGTTTGTTTGGTAACCTGAGCAGAGCAGTGTCTCCAGCTGGGCTGCTGGATGTCTGAAGGACTAAGGCTGTCTGCGAGCAGACGGGAATGTTCCCGTATTTCTGTCCGCAGCGCTCAGGGACCTGGCTGAGACTCGCAGCGCTGAAGGAGGGTGCCCAAAAAGTCCTCTAGCAAACGCAGCTGGAAAGCCATCTTTTCTTCTTCGCTCCGGTTTCTCAGGCTGCTTCTCAGCCTGACGCGCGGGCCTGAATCTCGAGGTGCACGGCAAGCGAGGGTGGTGCCCGCTCGTGCCTGCGGTCCTGCTTCTCCAGCCGGGATTTATGGTCACCTTCGCCTCAGGCGGCAACCTCGCGCCCGCGGCCCCCCGGGCCCCGAGCCAGGCTCTCTGCGCGCCGCAGCACGGAGGAAGAAGCAGCGAAAGGAAAGACGGCTTTGTAATTCGGTGCCGAGAGCGCTCGCCAGCGCGGGGGAACCCCGCGCGGTGACTCCTGCGACCTTCGGAGACGGGATCTTCCCGGCTAGGAAAAATGTGTCTGTGCTGGGAGCAGTGAACCGAAATTCCCCCGTTCCGACACGGCTGCGCGCAGAGCCTCGCTCCCTTTCTGGCTTTCTGTGCCGTTACACTCACAGGGTCGCAAGCCGCGTCCGCGCCGTCCGCGCTCGACTCCAGGGTAGACGGAAAACTGACTGAAGGAAATTAAGCTCCACCTTGATGTCCCACTTTTCTCAGGCTATGTTTTTGCAACTTCGTAGCAGATGGTACGTCTTAGGTACATCACTTTGGAGATGCCAAGTGATGTACTCTCTATCAGTGTTTTTATTTAATGAGGAGGGAAATTTTGACTCCTGCTTACACTTGGGAAGCTGCAACACGGAGACAGGTGCGATGCTATTTCATACTGCTGTATCATCCACGCAGAGCTCTTAATAGCTATTTTTAATCTGGACACTACAGGAACTATTAATTAGGGAAACATATCCGGGTGCCTAACACAAATTGTAGAGACTATAATGGCGTATTACAGCGTCTTAATTTTCTTCAGAGACTACAATTAGCAGTGAGTTGGTCTGCACTGTGCTGATTTTTTTTCTTTTATCCGACGAAATAAAGGTTGCAAATATAGGGCAGTTGAGGCAGAATAGGAGATGTATGTGATATACGTGATTCCAGCCCAAAGTGCTTTACATGTGTGTCCAGGCAATACACTTAAAAGGAGCCGTTTTACTTAAAAGCTGATGCCTCTGAGGTGAAACATGGAAGCTGTTAAAGGGCTCTGTGGCACATGGTAACAGCTTTGCTTTTAACTGCAGTAGGACAAATATCAGGATTTAACACTATATGGTATTATAATTCAATAAAAGAAATGTAGGTACAACTGAATGAGGAGGAAAAATACAAGTAACTGGGGTGTACTTGCTGTTGTTAAAATGTGAAATAGGTGACAATACTGCACACAACTGCTCATAAAAAATGCTACGGTATTTTGCCATTTACATATAGCGAAGTCCTTGGTTTTATATCTCAGCTTTCACGTGGCACAATAGCTTCCACTACCTGCACATCAGATCATAGATGCCACATTTTTGGTGGATTTACACTGTTGAACAGATGTAATCCAACCTTCCTGCTTTGTGGGATCCCAAAGGAGGATGATTACACTGGTGCAAGCTACCTTTATTTTCCTTTTCACAATTATATCCTTTTTTTTGAGAACGTGGACTTGTACTGTTACATAGGAAAATATTTATCAGTGAAACAAATTTCTTTGTGTAGGCACTCGATTATCAAGTCATCTGAAATCCATAAAGGGTTATTGAAGATGGAATACGTCTCTCTTGGGTGTCCTTCTGCCACATCTGAACAAAAAGGTGGGTATTTTCCCTCCAGAGGAACCTGGATGAGTTTCATCCATGCTCTTCTAAGGAAGCCGATGCTGGTACTGATCTTATTGGTCCTCTACAAACAGCAAGCGAGCAAACTCTTAGCAGTGGCTATTTTTTGTTGGAAAAATGTAGCAGAAAATGTAAAGAATGAAAAAAGACCCAACGGGAAAACATCAGTGGTCATCAGTTGAAAGCACTATGTGAAGAGGTCACGCAGCCGATGACCTTAAAAAAACCATTCTGCTGCCAGCGCTGCATATACCTTTCATTTTCCCCCCACGAAGTAGAGGTACGGGCCGCTTGGGAGCAGACCACGAGCATTAGCCTCCCTTCTGCCGACGTGGGTGGGAAACCCCCGCCTGCTGCACAGGTCCTCCCGCGGGGGCTGTTGCCATCGTGTCCTCCTGAGGAAGAAGAAGGGAAGCGGCTGGCTCTGCCCGGCTCCTCGCAGCGCGCCGGCTGCCGCGGGTGCCCAACCTGTGGTGCGGCACACGGCGCCGGTACTTCACCCCTCTGCCTTTCAACACCCTCACCAGCCCCGCAACTGTAGAAACGGCTTTATTTTAATCTAGGACGTCTCCAGAATAGATTGTGCAAGACTCGCTTCCTTACGTTTCCGAGGACGGGTAAGAAAGCTGATGCATGAGGGAGGAAACAGGATCCATCGGAGGCTATGCCCCCCATTTCCCCTTCCTTTAGAAAATACATAACAATC
>NW_010532075.1:0-967 GCF_000687285.1 Phaethon lepturus | reverse complement strand
TGGGAGCATCACAGAGTAGCAGAATTCTAAATTCTAAAGTCCATTGGGATGTGTTTTACAGCATTGGAAAGACCTGAGGGGAGTGCTGGGAAGTGTCACGGGAAAAACTTTAATTAAGTATTGTAATCAGTGGTGGCATCTCTATAAATTATGTGATGGAGAAAAATGGCCCTTTGACGGGACATTAATACATTATTACAGCTAATGTTGTTCCTTCGGAGAGAGGGAAAATGGGATGAAGTGGTTTATGCAGATATGTTTTTCACTCTGCAATATCACCCTGAATGGCAGAAAGATTGTGGAATCAATTTAGCACCCCAGGACCCTATGGTCCTGGTGATAGAAAAAGACAAAAATAAGCGAAATGGGAAGCAAAAAGATGTTGCTCGGCTTGTAGCATTGGACAAAGATGTTTAAAGGTTGGTTCACAGAAGGAGAGATCAGAGGATTGTTTGACGCTGATTGGGAAGACGTGGATGCAACGTTGGTAGATAAATTGCTGGAGACAGCTTGGCATGTGTATCGGAATATAGAGATAGTCAGAAAGAGAGAGAGGGGAATGGGCAAAACAATTGCCAGGGCTACAGCGGCTGCTTTGTGCACCGCAGGGGGCCAGGTAATCTCTTGGATCCCACCAGGAAACAACATGAATGGTAGGAGAGGAGCCATGAGAAGTAGCGTAACTGCCCCATCTCGGGGAAATCAACCCCTCCCAAAAGATCAGTGTGCTTATTGTAAGCAAAGGGACTTCTTAGAAAAACTGAATGCTGAAATAGGATTTAGAGATGGAGAAATTGAATTTAAAATACCAGACAAGAACCACATTGAAATTTTAAGTTTGGCTCTTACTGAACCCCAAACTGGGAGGAGGAAACTATACAAGAAATAAAAGGCCAGGTATACCCGGGAGTATGGGCCTCCGGAATACCTGGAAAGGTTAGAAATGCAGAATTGGTTGGTGTTAAAC
>NW_010532074.1:407-696 GCF_000687285.1 Phaethon lepturus | reverse complement strand
GCCCTCCCCTCCACCTGCACCCCTGGGTGCCCCCGTGCCACCCTCTCCCCAAAACCCCAGCGCTCGCTGTGTTCTTTGGCCTCCTTTTGCGCTGCTGTTTCGCTAGTGGAAGCGGGAAGTCACCACATCTCCCGAACCCATGGAGGTCTGATCCTGTGCCTCAGGACTCGTCCAGCAGAGAAGGGATCGGGAGCCGCGTCCCTCAGGCCGTCAGGGAGCCGTGGTGGACACACCTGAAAACACGGAGTGTGGCCCTCCACCCCTTCTTCCCGAGCACGTACTCTCACAT
>NW_010532074.1:0-303 GCF_000687285.1 Phaethon lepturus | reverse complement strand
TCTTAGATGAAGCACAGATACAGCTAAACTGCTAGCGGCAAGTTTTGGGAAGTGTTAATCTCCTTCGGCGGGATTCTGAAATGCCGTTTTCACAGAAGTGTGTTACGAGCACAGCAATAGCTGGAGACAAGCCCTGCCGGTTGTGGTTTATGTGTTACAGAGAAGGAGCTGGCAATAAGTTGCCAATGGCATCGGTTCAGCTTTCACGGCAAAGGCTTCCCTCGGTCCCCCCCGGGCACCGGAGGTGTGCAGGGCGTGATGGGGAGTGGAGCGGGGCAGGTCGCCCACTCCCAGACTGAATTC
>NW_010532073.1:1098-5929 GCF_000687285.1 Phaethon lepturus | reverse complement strand
TTCCCACCCAAACCCTGCTGCGGGTCCGTGAAGATGGTGGAGGTAGCCCAAGTGATGGCTGCAAAAGAGTGACCCAAGCAACCACTCAAGCCCAGAGCTAATGCCACACACTCCTGAGCAAGAGCGGGGAAGGCAGAGGGCAGGGAACAAGGCTCCGTTGATGCTCGCCTGAACTTTTGTTGGCTTGTGAGCCGCTGTTGGCTCTCAAGGCATCAGCAGCCCACGAGACCAAGGGGGCTTAGCGGTCTGTGGAGTAAGACAGGATTTAAACTTGGGATCTCCTGTCCCAGGCAAAACCTTCTGCGTGTCCTGAACACTCTTGTTAACCTGTTCTTGGAAAGCTCCCTTCACTGACCTTGGATGGTCCAGACCAGCAGTTTGCTCTTCTTTCTAGAAAGATTTTCCTTAAGTTTCACCTCCTGTGCTCCGTTTCGAGCCTGGACTTTCCTGCTGGTCACCAGGACACCGGAGACAGGACAGTCCCTTCCTATTTGCAGACATATTTTTTGTATTTGAAGGCCAGGGTCAAGTCTGCCTGGCACTGTCTCTCCACACTAAAGCAGTCCCCGTTCCTCCCGACTGCTGTTGCAGGTCACATTTTCTGGACCACTGGAAGCAATCAGAGGTGAACCTGTGGGCGATCTCAGAGCATCTGCGCCGGCCCCGGCAGCGAGTGCAGGGGAATAAAGGACATGAAGACGACCGAGCTCTCAGCTGTCACACCAAGAGTTGTTTGAAGCAAGAAGAGAAAAGCATCGGGGAGCGGAGAGAGGCATGAAAGCCACAAGCGCCTGATACGACAGCGGAGGAATGAAATCAGAGAAAATCCAATTTCCACCGGAGAGCAAAAATAAACTCTGACAAGCGAGGGGAGGAAGGGAACAGCGTGTTCCCAAAACCACCTCTTCCCCAGGCAACGCGCACGGGCACGGGCAGGCATCCCGCAGCCCGGGGTCACGGTCCCCCGGGGCCATGGGGACCCTGAGCTGTCCCCTGCCGAGCCAGTGCAGGCAGCTGCCCGCTCTGCCCTTCCCAGGGCTGTGGTCCCAGCCCAGCTCATTACCTGGGGCGGTGCACGGTGCCCGTGGTTACAAACCCCGCTGGGACCAGCAGAGAGGAGCCCAGAGGAGCCGGGGATGGGCTGCACCGGCGCTAACAAGCCCTGATGGGCTCAGGCTCCATCCCAGCCTCGTGGCGGCGGCGAGGACCGCCAGTGGGGACCACAGTGGTCCCCAGTGGGGACCAGGGCAGCTTTTACACATCAGCCAAAATCAGGGTGTGGCTGCAGGGATGGAGCAGGACGCTGTTTGGCTGTGGGGGGGCTTCCCGGCCGCCTGGCCAAGACCCTTCCATCCGGCCCCTGGGGGTCCCCCTTTGCAGAGCCGGTGCAGATGGACAGACGGGTGAATCACGGCTGGTGTCTGGAGACCAGGGAACCAAGTTTCCTGGACACAAGCTATTTCCCCTCAGAGCCTGGAGGTTTCATCTCCCTTTATGTTCATCCCTGCAGGTAAAATATGATCATCTGCGGTGGGACCTGGGAAGGGAAAGGGATCTTGGGGGATCTTGAAGGTCTTGAGGGTGCAGACAAAGAAGGCACCAAGCAACAACAGCATCCATGAGAGTTTCTTGCTCCTTTTCTCTGCCTTCAGGGTCCTGCAGGCATGTGATGCTTCGAAGAGATTTTACTTCTAATTATTATCTTTTTCAGAGCAGGCTTCTGCCTCACGGAAAACCTTGTAAATGAATGTGGAAAAACCATATCTTGGCTAACCTGCTAGATCTGGCCAGCCTTGCCTTACTGAGGCTGCAAGGACCTTGCCACCCTTCTGGCCTCGCTCTGTCCCCTCCACCCCAACTCCCCAAGGCAGACCTGGACCCCACAGTGCCCCCCCCATGGGGAGGAGACCCCCTCCCCAGCTGAGGGTGACTGACCCAGCGCCAGCAGCTGCCACAACGGCTTCCTCCTCTCTTCCCAAAAATCGCATCCTTCATCCGTGCAGCTCTGCCCCATGTGCCTTGTGCCATGAGCTGCCCTCGCCGTGCGCTGCCTGAGGCAGCCCTGCCTGCGCTGCTGCCAGCTCCCGAGCCCTGGGGACTGTCTCGTTGCAGGCAGCTCCCTTTGCGGTGCATCCGGCAGACGAGAGCTAGTAGGGATGAAAGGACAGACGCAGCACCCTCATCCTCCAGCTGCCCCCCACGACTCCTCCAGAACCGCTTGTGGGGCTCAAGCAGCACATCTGAAGGATGGAAGCCACATCTGTCCAGCTGTGGATGCTCAGGACCAGGCCCTGCTTTGGCTGGCAGAAGGAACATCCCCACCAGGATGATGCCCAACATCGACTTTGCCAGTCGGACGCTGATGGAAGCCCTGAGCCCCTCCACCTCCCTCCTCTGATACCGGCTGATAATGCTGGCGATGCACCAGCGGACTTTAGCTCCAGCTTAATTGCCCTCCCTTTCTTTCTTTATTGTTTTGATGAAAAGGGATCTGAAGAATAAACTCCAAACAGCTATTTTAAGGGGAACAACCTAATGCACAAAAAAGCCCACGTTTCTGCCAAAATGGCATCGCGACGCGGCGGCGCGCTTGGCTTCTCCTGAAACCGAGCCCCATGCCCAATTTAGGTGAAACTATTTGCCATCAGAGGCCGATACTGCAGGATTTTCCCAGACCCATCTCCTCGGATAGTCACCGTCGCAGGACACGACGGCTCTTGCCTCGTGCCCCATGCCCATGGGGCAGGCAGGAGAGGTTTGCAGCCAGGCCCAGCCAGGCCGGCGGTCCTGCACCCCATCGCAGCTCCCTTGCCGCATCCCACCTGGATGGACGGGGTGGACCGCAGCTCCGTATGAGTTGGGGTGGTGCTTTTTGTGGGGAGGGGACTGGCTTCTGGCACGCAGGGACATGACGCTGGCCCCTCTGTGATGCCCCAGCACCGTGCGGAGATGCAGGCAGGGCAGACGCGGAGGTCTGCTCTCCTTCACCTTGAGAGCAAAACAGCCAACAGGAGCCATCAAATATTGATGCTTTCCATTTACGAGGCCCTCAGAGCCAGGCTGTGGTCGGCAGATGGGAGGCTGATGCCTTCCATCTCCTCCAGAGCTGCGCAGGCGATCGATGGCAGCACTGGGAACAGAAAGGGAGACCTCCCTGGTGCCCTTGTCCCATCCCGTGGGCTGTGAGCCGGGGCTGACATTGGTCCTTGCTCCTGCAGATGGCTGACCGCTTCGCCTAGTGAAACCAGTGATTTTCTGCACCCTCCTTGGCACGTCCCAGCTTGCCATCCCACCTTCCGGGCACCTGGGGAGAAGCCAAGCCAGCAGCCTCAAGCTGCAGAGGCTGGCTCCCCCTCTACGGCAGCACTCGGGCCCTGCAGGCGGCTTTCCAGTGAAGGTCGTCCTGGAGCAGGGTCCTCTCCTGAACATTTTCCAGTGTCTCCTGCCACCACCAAGACAGTCCCCCATGGCACACGGTGCACGCTCCAGCCCTGAGCCCACCCCCCCTTGCCCCACCATCCCAGGCGGGACCATCCCAGGAGGGATGAGCGTGGTGCAAGCACCCTGGGCGATGCCACCACAAGCCTGCGCAGCAAAGCTGCTAAAAATACCCTCCACGGCTCGGAGCGGTGACAGCTAAAACCTCCTCCCCCTGATTTACAACATCTCCAGCTGCAGCGTTGGCTCCCCGGGGCATCGCGGCCGCACTGGTCCCTGCGGGATCATGGAGATGGACTTTCGGGGTGACTTTCCCGGTGAGAGCAGGAGAGCCCCAATGCCTGGGCAGCCCCGCAGGGCTGCGTGCTCCAAGGAGTTGGGCGAGAAGCCTGCGTGACGCGGCCTCTCCTCGGGCAGACATCCCACCGTCAGACACCACAAGCCATCAGAGAAGCCTGGAGGGGACATGGGATGGGCAGCAGGTGACAGGGACATGGCAAGCCAGAGCCTGGACAGGAGCTGCCTTGGAGCCAGATGTTCTCAGGGGACACTGGTTTGGGCTTGGGAGGGGGAAGAGCTGCGTGTGCACAGCTGGTTGGGGAGCAGCACCCAGAGCCTGAGATTTGGCCTCTTGTAGCCAAGAGAAGCTTGACCCCAAATTTTGCAGCAGCGTGAGCCAAGCTTTGCGCGGGAGGATGCTGAAAGCCCCGTCCTGGGGTCAGGAACCAGTGTGAGCTGGTGGCCCTGTGGGCAATGCCAAACGTTGGGAAGGTCCTGCCTGGCCAGTCCTCCCCATCCAGCACTGCCAGCACTGGGACATCGGGAGCATTTGCAGCCAAAGCCCTGACCTCTTTGGGGCACCTACCCCTGACAGGTCCCTTGGGCTGGAGCCTCGCACCCCTCAGCACCCCTAGCCCCTCCCCAGCCCTGCCTGCAGAGATGGGGGAGGCCAGGATGCACCTACGTGTGGAGCGCGGACAAGTCCCTCCATCTGAGGTGGCTCATCCTCCGTGGCAGCTTTCAGGGCCCTGTGTTTTGGGGGAGGCACGGTCAGCAAGGGGAGCACGGTCCTTCCTTGCCCCAACCTCCCAAATCCCAAACATCCAAGGGGAGGAGGCTGGGGATGCTCCTCTCTCCCATCCCCCATATCCAAAAAGATGAGAAACAGCCCCAGGAATTAAATCCACATCTTTAATGTTCAGACACGGGCTCTCCGTGCCCTCTGTGAAGACCCCAGACCCCGATAAGTTGGGGCTTGTGTGGGGGTGTGGGTGACAGCCCCTGGCAGACCCCCCTGTTGCTGTCCTGGCACGGGGACGCAGCCCTTTCGGAGCAGCACAGCAGAGCATCCCTCGCTTCTCGGCGCGCCGGAGGTAGGAGGATGCAGCATCCT